>NC_090758.1:27098096-27103718 GCF_036898095.1 Palaemon carinicauda | reverse complement strand
AATCATCTTATTTAGGGAATGGGAACTTGAGCAAAGAGTTCATAACAAAAATGAAAATCAACTGAAATAAAGTTACCGTAAGCCTGAAACCTAACATATCAACCCAATTTGAGAAAACCAACTGGGCAGCGCAATGAGGAGGGGTAAGCAAAACATGTTTAATTAGACCTGGATAGAGCATCAGGAATCTTATTTTCCGATCCTTTCACGTGTTTCATTACTATATTTAAACTCCTGTAGGAAAAGCGCCCATTGCAAAATCCTTTGGTTAGCTCCTTTAATCCGTTCGATAAACACCAACGGGTTGTGATTTGTCCAGATTTCACTGGAAAAGAAAAATTAGTTACATAGGGTTTAAAATAATTCAACATCGGACCAAAGAGAGAGCTTTTTTCAATTGTCAAATACCGCCTCTCAGCTGCCAACAACTTTTTGTTTAAGTAAGACACTGGATGAACTTCTCCATGTTCTTTCCGTTGGAAAAGAACACCTCCTATACCCACGTCGCTAGCATAAACAGCTATGATAAATGGCTTGTGATAATCAGGGGCAGTTAGAATACGATTAGTCACCAATACAGACTTTAGTTGATTAAAAGCCCTCTCACACTGATCAGACAAAAAGATTTTTTTCCCTTTTCTAACATACTAGTAAGAGGTTGAGCCAGAGCAGAATACTTAAGGATAAACCGGCGGTAATACCCTGTCATGCCCAACACTCTTCTTACCTCTCTAACATTAACAGGCCTTTTCAAACTTACAATAGCCTCGACGTTAGCTTGCTTTGGAGCCACCTTACCGAAACCAACCTCGTGACCTAAATAACAAACCTTGGTCTGCCCTATTTCACACCTGGCCAAATTAACTACAAGGCCAAAACGCCTTTAGAGCTTCAAAAACCTTACGAAGCCTTACTATATGGGCATGCCAGTCATCACTATAAATCACCAAATCATCAATATAAATTTCATTTCCTTCCAGACTGCAAATAACCCTATTCATTAGCCTCTGAAAAGAGCAAGCAGCATTCTTTATGCCAAAGGGCATAACCTTACATTCGTAAAGTCCGAAATTAGTGACAAAGGTAGATATCTCACGCGCACGATCGGACAAACGAACCTGCCAGTACTCTTCCAACAAATCTAATTTAGTTATAAACTTTGCAGACCCTATCCGATCCAGACAGTCATCAATACTGGGTAATGGAAACGAATCGTCTTTGGGTGTGGGCATTCACCTTCCGATAATCCACACACATACGGACTAACCATCCCCCTTTTTTATCAGTACTACAGGAGAACTCCAGAGACTCACTGTTGGGTGAATAAGGTCATGCCTCAACATATAACTAATCTCCTTACGGATCAAATCCAATTTTACCGGATTCAGACGGTAAGGACTCTGTTTAACATGGGAAGCACCCCCCACATCAACATCATGGCTCAAAACCTGGGTTCTACCTGGGGCATCCTGATAGAGTTCTGGAAAAGAACGGATTAACTTCAACACTTCTTTTCTTTGGTTAATATTTAAATGATCTAAATTACCTATCATAGTTCTAAATTTTACATATTTTCCCCTAATGCATCCGATGTGACCTGACACACCAAATCATCAGACTCCTCCGGAGGTACATCAATTACCACTAACACCGGTTCACATAATATAGCAAAGGGATTGCCCCTTTTACTCACACAAGGTTTTAAACAATTAATATAAAAAAACTTCCCATTTACGACTCGAACCAGGAGACTCCACCTCATAGTTAACATCAGACAACTTTCTCAGAACCTTCCAGGAACCCTTAAACCTGGGCTCGAGAAAACAGACTGGTTCCATACTCAGTTCTAACACTAATTCCGCAGGTTCGAATGAACGAACCTTAACCTTTTTATCAAAATTTTCCTTCATTCGGGAATGAGATTGTTTCAAATTCTCCCTAGCAAACTTCCATGCACTCAACATCCTAGACCTTAAGTCTTCCCCCCAATCCTCCAACTTATCTTTCCCCCTTTCGGTTGGATTTTAACACTTCAAACATAATTTCCAATGGTCCTCAAACTTTTTGCCCAAATACCAACTCAAAAGGAGCTACACCTTTGGTAGAATTAGGATGACTTCTAATGGCGAAGAGGGCAAAAGGAAGGGCTTTGTTCCACTCGCTACCAAAGTCATATCAATGTTTTCTTAGTACTTGTTTTAGGGTTTGATGAAACCTTTCCACCAAACCCTGACTCTCCGGATGATAAGGTACGCTGGTATTGTGCTGAATGGCCAGTTCAGCACACTTACCCCTAAATACCTTACTCGTAAAATTCGTCCCACAGTCGGTCTGAATTACACGAGGGAGACCATACCTAGATAAGAAGTTAATTAATTTTTCAAAAACAATTGTAGAAGTAATACGCCTCATAGGTATAGGCTTCAGGAAAACGAGAGGCTCTATCCATAATAGTTAATAAATATACAAAATCCGTTTTAGTGTTGCGTAAAGGACCTACCACAGTCAATAACCAACTCTGAAAAAGGTTCACCTATGGCCGGTATAGGATGCAAAAGGGCTTTAGGAATAAACTGGTTCAGCTTCCCCGTGACTTGACAAGTTTTGCACTCTCGGATAAACTGTTTTACTCTCATTTTCATTCCAGGCCACCAGAAATATCTAGCCAAACTGTGGGAAGTTTTCAACATTCCCAAATGACCTGATAAAAAAATTTGTGACCCAATTCCAAAATAGATGTTCTGAACTGAACTGGCATAACTATCTGTTCAATAGGAACAACTTTATTTGCCTCACCAATGGCGGGACGACTAAACCTGCATAATAGACCTACAATCCCAACCTACGCTTAGTTAGATCATCGACATCCCCCCAACTCAAAATTAAATTTTGTCTTTCTAAGCTTTAATGAAAGCAGCTTGGGTCAAAATTAAAAGGATTAACTACATCACTTACACTACTTTCTACTGACCCGGGCCTTTCTACATCTAACTCTATACTACTTAATAATAAGTCATCAGTCATTATCTCCATCAAGTAAATTAGCAGCTCTTGCTGCGGACCAAGTAGTTATAGCTACAGGACAGGTATTAACCGACAATATGGAGAACAGCTCTCAACCTTCCCCACCCAGCATGTCATTCCCCAGGATACCATCTATTCCAGGGATAGGCAAACTATCCACCACAGCCAATTCCGTTATTCGACTGTATCCTGGAAAGAACAAGTGGACATTAACCAACGGAGCCGACACAACTGAGTCTGGGAAACCTCTCAACACTACAAAATTCCCTGTATGATTACTATCACTACTTAAAGTAGATTTTACAGCCAACCAACCGGGGCAGAACCGGTGTCCCTTAGAAACTAAACCTGGACAACACGGTTATCATAAATTAACTTACCAGACCATACATATTTGTCAAACTCATGTCATGCTTGAGCATTAGGAACATTCTGAACATTACTACTTACACTACTACTGTCTACTACAGATCTGTCTACAGTACTACTATCTACATTAAACCTATCAGGAATTATAGCTACAGGACTTCGACCATTACGTTCCAGGTAATGTGTCATTGGCATTGGCTTTGGAAATACCCTGGCTTGTTGTACCATTAGCAAGTTCCTCGACTACCTGAACCTCTGTTTTTCCTGATTATTAGGCCTGGTATTACCTACATTAGGGTAACTTCTTTTAAACAAAAAACTCTAGGGGTCGGAGAAACTCCCTTGAACTTTACTCATATCCCTACCACCTGAAAAAAGAATTAGGATTTAACATTATTTTCAGTGATATGGGGACTTGACGAAGAGGTATCTCCTCTCCCACCACCCCTGGGTGTGCGAACCAAAGGGTTATTTGACATTTCATAACTAAATATACCACTACCAGACCGATGCGTCAACTCATACTCATTGGCTAAATGAACGGTATTACATAACCTACTAGCCTTTATCTCCTCCGGGTGTAACCTCAACTCCCTGCTACAGTCTTTCTTAAACTCTTCAAGGAGCAGTAGCTCGCACAACGCAGCGAAAGTAACCACCTGCCGACTCTTTAACCAGTCGTCAAACTGTTTCCTCCTTTATGTGGGCACAGTAGACAAAGGACTGTGCCGGGTGTTTATTAAAATTACGAAACCTGAGGCGATAGGCCTCTGAGATCAGATCATATGCTTTCAACACCAAAGCTCTTAACTTTATGATAGTCCCACGCTACTCCCTCCTCTAAGGCAATATATACCCGAATAGCCTTGCCAACTAATATACTCTGTATAAAAACGGTCCACATCTCTGTGGGCCAAGAAAATCGAGTCGCCACATGCTCAAAATGACTTAAAGAACTCGGCAACCTTCTTTTCATCAAACATTGGCACTAATTTAAGTTCTGCCCCTAAATTACATTTTTCTTCCAGGCCTACCCTTGGTGAGCTAGCCTAATTTGCACTCTGCATCCTAACCATTTCCAACTTTATATTTGCTTTCTCCCTCTCATGACGCCTAACCCGTTTGCTTTCCTCAAATTCCAATTTTCTCAACTTATACGCTTACATATCAATTCAAAATTTTGGTCTGCCTCAGACTAACCCAAAGCATTAGAAGGGGGGACGGGTTCTACGGGCACATTGGAAAAAGGGCAAAAACGGTTCATTATACACATTCTCACTACTTTTAAGGGGACCTTCGGGAAAGTTTGCAGGAACCTTTATACAGTGTACCGATACGAGGAGGGTCTTCAAACGCGGTTACACCAGCTGACACACTCACCAATGTAACTCTCCACCTCCTCACTCCCTTCACTAATACCTCCTAAATTATCCTACATATCACTCTGTCATCCATATGCTGACTAACCTTACACAGGACTAACAACAAAACTTCCTTCGTCGAGTCCGAAGCCTTCATCTCAATACCCAATCACCGCGCACACTAATAAAAGTTTCTTATTCAACCCTGGCCGATAATTCAAACAATCAGCCGATCCCAAAAACTCTGCCCGGATCGAAAACAAAATCCTTCATGATGCAAAAAAAATTAAATAATTCGGGAGGGGGGAAGGCAACAATACTCAAAAAGATACCAAACACTGAAGTAATCACTTGAGTGCCGCTCGACTGACCCAATCACTGAATAACCTGAGCTCTCTATCCTGTCACGGTCGCCACTTTGTTACGACCTCGGGTGAAAGCCGTGGTGCAAAATCTTTAAAGCACTTGGAGAAGAGAGGTCAGTGTTTTAAATGCTCAATGAAGAAAGGTCACTGGAAACTAAAACACGAGAAAAAAATTAACAATGTTTAATATACATGTAAAAACAACAAATGAAAATTACCAAAACAATGCCAAATATCTGTCAGCCTTGTGACAACAGGACCAAAAATCACGTCCTCAGAATAAACATCCGAAAGGATGACCTAATACTTAAGCTCCTACCTATAGTAAAAAGCTAAACCTTATAATTAATAACAGTAATCACAAATCCAAAAAAAAAAAAACCATTCTCCATACGAAAAGAAACTTATAGAGCATAAATATATAAATGACAACAAAAAAACAAACTCTCCAATTATAGAAGGAACGAAGTATTATTTACAACACGGTGGGCATCTCACGGTGC
>NC_090758.1:27060596-27090596 GCF_036898095.1 Palaemon carinicauda | reverse complement strand
CAAAGAGAAAATTCTATGGTTGGTGGTGTTATATAATCCCTTCCCCTAATACTTACACAATTAGGATGGAAATTTACCTACTTTTAGATCAGAAGAAAATTATATACGAGGAATATTTTGAGATTATTGAATGGTATTTTTATGTACTTATTTATTCCCCTATTTCCTTTCATCGTTGGGCAATTTTTTTTCTTTTGAATCCTGTCAGCTGAGACATCCTAATTTTCAAACTAGGATTCTAGCTTAATCAGTATTAATAATAATAAATAATAATAATAATAATAATAATAATAATAATAATAATAATAATAATAATAATAATAATAATAATAATAATAATATTAAACGTTTTTTAAAGTACTTACATCACAATCTTAGCTTCCAAGTTAATCCCAAAACTACAAAAATATTCTTCAAAAGAGAAAGCTGGAAGAAAATATTATTAATGTTTGAAATGTAAACTCTGTTGTTTTTTAACTTTAAAGAAAAGTCGTGTGCAATTTTATTATTATTATTATTAGTAGTATTAATATTATTATTATTATTATTATTATTATTGCTATCCAAGCTACAACCCTAGTTGGAAAAGCAAGATGCTATAAGGCCAGGGGCTCCAACAAGGAAAAATAGCCCAGTGAGGAAAGGAAATAAAGAAATAAATAAATAAAAAGAACAAATTAACAATAAATCATTCTAAAAAAGTAACAACCGTCAAAATAGACATGTCATATATAAAATATTAACAAGATAAAAAACAAATATGTCATAAATAAACTATAAAAAGACTCATGTCCGCCCGGACAACAAAAAGCATATGCTCCAACTTTGAACTTTTGAAGTTCTACTGATTCAACTACCCGATTAGGAAGATCATTCCACAACTTGGTAACAGCTGGAATAAAACTTCATGAGTAGTGCATAGTAATGAGACTCATGATGGAGAAGGCCTGGCTATTAGAATTAAGGGCCTGCCTAGTATTACGAACAGGATAGAATTGTCCAGGGAGATCTGAATGTAAAGGATGGTCAGAGTTATGAAAAATCTTATGCAACATGCATAATAAACTAATTGATCGACGGTGCCAAAGATTAATATCTAAATCAGGATTAAGAAATTTAATAGACCGTAAGTTTCTGTCCAACATATTAGGATGAGAATCAACAGCTTCTTCAGAATAGATTGATCACCCGAAAATCTTGAAAAACTTTCTCAATAAGCCTATTTTTTGTGCAATTGAAGAAGACACAGACCTTATATGTTTCTCAAAAGTAAATTTGCTGTCGAGAATCACACCTAAAATTTTGAAAGAGTCATACAAATTTAAAGAAACATTATCAATACTGAGTTCCGGATGTTAAGGAGCCACCGTCCTTGACCTACTTACAATCATACTTTTGAGTTTTGTTAGGATTCAACTTCATACCCCATAATTTGCACCATGCACTAATTCTAGCTAAATCTCTATTAAGGGATTCCCCAACCCCCAGATCTACATTCAGGGGATGGAATTGATGCAAAGAGAGTAGCATCATCTTCATATGCAACAAGCTTGTTTTCTAGGCCAAACCACATGTCATATGTATATAGTATAAAAATTAATGGGCCAAAAACACTAACCTGTGGAACACCGGATATCACATTCCCATTATCACTATGGTGCCCATCAACAACAACTCTTTGAGGTCTATTACTTAAAAAATCAATAAGAATGCTAAGAAACGACCATCCACTCCCATCTGTTTCAGTTTGAAAACAAGGGCCTCGTGATTAACACGGTCAAAGGCAGCAATAAAATCAAGGCCAATCATACGAACTTCCCGACCACAATCAAGGGATTTCTGTACAGCATTGGAGATTGTAAGAAGGGCATCACATGCTCTGCAAACCAGGGAGTAGATGATTACATTCAGCAAACCTATTAAGACGTTTTGCCAGGAGACGTTCAAAAACTTTAGATAATATGGGAGTTATGGAAATTGGGCGGTTAATTAGTGGGACTTGAGCTACCACAAACACATTTACATAGAGGAGTAACATTACCAATTCTCCAAGTGCTAAAAGATCCTCTTCTTGCTAATTTTGCGCAAAATAACAGATAACTTTGGAGCTAAGAAATCTGCTGTCTTTATAAAAAACAAAGGAAAAATACCATTTGGATCTACAACCCCAAAAGCATCAAGGTCCACCAACAGAGCTTTAATCTCACGAGATTGAAAAGCTAAACTAGTTAGTTTAGCCTCAGGAAAACAGGAATGAGGAAGTTCAAGTTTTTCCTAATTCATTTCTCCCTAATAATTATGTATTTATGATTCCTGTAACGGATTTTTTTATTCATGACTGTATGTGAAGTTTAAATAATTCTTACTTTGAAAGTACCTTCTTCAAGAAACGAAGAAATATATATTTTCATTTCTTAAGCGTGAAAAATATAAATGCAGTTTATTTTATTTTAAAATATTTTTCTTTTTAGTTTTAGTTTTACACAGAAGAAACTTAAATGTCCCATTCGTCAAAAACTTTGTTAGAGATGTGTTAAATACTACTTTTTTCAGATTGAGAGGATTCGGGATTAATCTTTTTATCCTATGGTATATTTAACTGATGAATTTTTAAATAATTTTTAGTTCTATAATGTCCACAGCTTTAGAAAAAACATTTTTATCAGCTCTGAACATAGTTATCAGAAAATAATATATCAGAAATCATACTAATTCTTACTTATAAACCATATTCCATGAAATGGAAGGTTTAACTTCTCAACATCCGAATAACTGAAAATCTGATTAAGGGAATACAAAAGTGGAAAATAAACGCAGGAACATTGCAATTGAAGGTTTACTTTTGCGCTAATAATCCCAGAGAAAATGTTTTGAAGCTCTTTTAGAAGATCATTTTAAGGAGCAGAGCCAGCAATGCTTTAGGTTGAGGTTACAAGCCCTACGCCAAGTAGACTCTCGTATCCATGTGGGTGGATTGGTTGTCGGTAGTCCGGGAGTGATCTCAGACCTACCAACCATTACTTCTTCATATTACAATGATAGGCATTGTTGAGAGAGAGAGAGAGAGAGAGAGAGAGAGAGAGAGAGAGAGAGAGAGGAGAGAGAGAGAGAGAGAGAATAATTATTTCAAACAAGAAGTTGGAATAAAGGAGAGAGAGAGAGAGAGAGAGAGAGAGAGAGAGAGAGAGAGAGAGAGAGAGAGAAGAGAGAGAGAGAGAGAGAGAGAGAGAGAGAATAATTTCGAACAAGAAGTTTGAAAAAAAGGAGAGAGAGAGAGAGAGAGAGAGAGAGAGAGAGAGAGAGAGAGAGAGAGGAGAGAGAGAGAGAGAGAGAGAGAGAGAGAGAAAATAATTTCGAACAAGAAGTTTGAAAAAAAGAGAGAAAGAGAGAGAGAGAGAGAGAGAGAGAGAGAGAGAGAGAGAGAGAGAGAGAGAGAGAGAGAGAGATTCTCAATGACTTTAGGTTCTTTTGTGTGCTTAGGGATATCTCAGGTGGATAAGACTTTAAGAAAGATTAATTAATGTCTTTTTATGGACTATTTTTAGTATATACTTCGACAAAATCATAAGGATTATCACATTGCTAATGATTTTATCGTAGATGAAGAGGACACCGAATCATTACTGATATATTTCCATCCATAAAAATGAGCTTTAATAAAGACTTAGAAAATAAAAAAGTTACAACTCAGATGGCTGTGTAAAGAATAACAAAGATTTAGGAGCAAACTAAAGTAGATGATATTCTAGCAACGTGTAAGAAAAAGAAAAGGGCACGGATGGAATATATACAAAGAATGACATATAATAATAGGATAATGACAATAAGAAAACTAAGATTAAATGGATACCAAAAGCAAAAGGCCAGATATCGATACTTTTCAATATATATATATATATATATATATATATATATATATATATATATATATAAAATATATATTATATATATATATATATATATATATATATAGGGCTTATATATTTTATTAGATGCCCATAGATTCTGTTTTTTTTTTTTCTTTCTTTTCTTTCAACATTTCGGCTTAAATATTTTATTAAATGCCGAGGAAAAAATGGATTCATTTTTAAATGTTTTTTAAATGTATTTTAAAAATGCAAATGTTCTATAGTCTCTTCAATTACATATTACTAGCGTAACAACTGCTTTACTTACACAACTTGTTTCCAAGACTGTTTTACTCCTTTGAGGCGAATGAAGTGGCCACTTTCAAATGGCTTTAAATTGAATTAAATAAGGAGTTTTGTCTGGACATGGCAAAACGTTCCTTTTGAGCTGCAAACTGTTCCTTAACCTACGCCAAACAAGGATGTAAACGGCGATAAATATCATCACTGTCACAACTGTTCCTGCTAGTATTATGGGGTGAAGAAATTCTTTATAAGACGTTGACAGGTGGTCCATCTCGGTCAATTTCATCAACCGCTTGGCTACCTGTTTGTTGTATGGGAGAGGTAATGATGGCATTGTAGTCGACCACGTGAAGTTCGCGAAGTAGGCTCGCTCTCTGATGATGGTCCTGATCCCTCTCACCATGGAATTAGGGGATGTCCCGATACAACCATCTGCTGCAACGAAGATTTGGGAATAGGACGTGGATCCGTCCGGGCATGGTACATTGAAGCCGTCCTTGTCGTATCGTATCCATGAGCCGTTGTTCAGTCTGCAATTGAACTCAATATTGTCAAAGTGATAAAGCTTATCCAGACAATTTTCACTTGTATGGGAGAGAGCACCGTCTAGCACTATACCTAACTCGCATGAATCCATTAAGTTTTTATGGAATTCAAATGAGTCAGCTGTACATACTTTTCTATCCATTGCGTCTGAACAGTGAGTTAATTGATTAAGTCTTTAATGCCGTATATGTTTCCTTGTCTGGGGAAATCAATACGTGTCATGTCAAACTGGATATTACTGGATTTGAGTGATTCGTCATGAATGTCAGAAATGGTGATATCATGTAAGATTGCCAGGCATCAAAGAATCAAAGGGAATTGTAATCATAATCTTGTTATTTTCAACGCTTACTGTAATTAGGCTGTAATAAAATTCTAACCTACGTGCGTCTAACAAAGGAACCTAGCCTAGTTTCTCCCGTCCGTTCTCCAGAACTAACTTTAAGTATTTTATAGGTAACAAATGGGGTGACAGTCCACCTTTAGTTGCTAACGTGATAGCTTCTACATAATCTTTTGATTTTTCAATGAAATGTGCAATTCTGTTATGTATGTGATATATTTTTTAATCATAATACGTTAACGTTGCCAACAAATCATGTACTTCCATAATCTGACTGATATTACTTGAATGTTCATTTACTAAATTCATAATTTGATTGATTGAAGCTAACTGATTCCTTAGTTCTGACATAATCAATTCATCATCATGAGTCAAGAACTCAATTTTCTTATTTTGATTACTAATCTTAAGACGATTGGAAATTCCTAAACCTAAACTTGCAATAGACCCAAAGATGTTTAGTGAAGCAAAAATAAACGGGTTACGTCTCTCTTATGTTCGTGTCCTACAGTTCACATAAAAAAGGTCACGAGCCAAAGATTCTGTCTCTTGAGTCTTATTTTGCAAGTCATCAGATAGCATCTCTGCAACTTTCAGTGTCGATCCAAGCGAACTCTCTGTAGGCAAATGAAAATGTCTTCTATGCAACTCATCTAATGAGACAGCAAACCTCGAAATGACACTTTTTAAGCTAGAGACGTCATTCTCTGGAAGAAAAATTGCTTGCATACTCACTTCTACAACTACGTTGCTTGATGTAATAAAAACGTCTTCTTGTCTTTCAACTATAGTGCCATATTTAAAATTATTACTTTAAGTTTTAGAGCTCATCCCACACGAGAAAAATGTCTGAGCGAACAATATCACTCCCAACAACAAAAAATTCATCTTGGAAACCTGTAACGAGAAAAATATATGTAATTAATCCTCTATTAAGAAGAAAACTTTTAACATACAAATAAAAATTCTTTCCCTCACTTCTTTCCCTCTCCCTTTTTTTTTATTTTAATTTCTTATGTGAGCCAACGGTACGATTCTCTCATCAGTCATCTGTGGGTTGGGATACATTTTGAACTCTAAACCTATTGGCCGTTAATGTTTCCAAAATGTTAAATAGGCCTTCAAACTTAGGTGTTAGTTTATAATTGAGTCCTTTACGTACATTTACCTGTATGTATACATTATCACCCACGTTATATGTTTTAGTTGGCTTCGCTATTTTATCATGATTCCTTTTCATTATGATTTGTGATTCTTCTAAATTCTTTCGAAGGATATCAAAACGACTTTGCTTGCATTTATATATTCTTTTAAAGGATTTGATAGATTAGTTGTAGGCGTTAATACATGAAAGGCGTTCTAACTGGGGTACCATACAATGCTTCATGCGGTGACATTTTGATATATGATATGAATGATTCAGAGTACTCAGTACCGTAGGTATTGCAGTATCCCAGTTTGGGTCTGATCCCCCTAGTGTTACTCTTAATATATTTAAAACTTTCCTATTTGCTCTTTCCACCTGCCCATACGACTCTGGGTGATATATCATGGTATTTATTTTCTTTATGCTAGGAATTCACACAATTGGATAAGAGAGTGATTATTAAAGTCTCCACCCGAGTCTGAGATTATCATGTGTGGAATTCCATGTTTACTAATGTAACACTCGTAAAACTTCCTAGCGCATTAAATCGCAGTTTTGGTTTTAAGCGCTATTAGTTCTGTATATCGAGTTAAAGCATCTACAATTACTAAGAGGTGCTTATTTCCTCTGTCTGACTCGTAAAATTCTATTAACAAATCTGAATTGTATTCTTTCAAAGGGTTGATTGGGCACGTGATAAGCCCCTAGGGTGACAGGTGTTTTCGTATGCCCTTTGTTTTCCTGACATGTGCGACAATTAGCTATGTGTTTTTTTATATCTGTAAGCATAGTATGCAATAAAACAATGATTCGGCTTTTGTGACATTAATGAGAACCCCGGATGTCCATGTAATGGATTTGCATGCAACCAATTCAGGACAGTGGAAAGAGGTGAGATTGGTACTACTACCTGGTCGTTAGGTACATGTGGTCTATTGCGGGTTTTCCTTGTCACGGTCCTACACAGAATATTATCTTTGATTATATAATTCTGCTGCATATACTTTATATATCCCTTTTCCTTATGATTGCCTTTCAAAGCATTTATAATTGTTTCTAATTTCTGATCTTTTCTGTGCTTAGTCTGTAATAATTCAACGCTCCAGTCTAAATCTTCCTGTTCAGATATCGTTTTAACAATAGGCATGGATGTTGATATATCTATTAATTCAGCTAAAGGCTCCGTACAAGATGACACGGGTTGCGTGATAACGCATCCGCAATGCTATTTTCTTTCCCAGGTAAATACCCGATTCTCACGCCCAAAGTCTTGAATGATCAAATGCCACCGAGTTAGTTTGGGGCTGTTGTTGAAGCCTTTAAAGAACTCGGTTAGTGGTTTATGGTCAGTAAGAACCTTAACGGGATAACCTTATATCATAAACTTGAAATGCACTAGTGAATTAACAATAGCTAGCCCTTCCTTGTCTATTACTGCATACTTACTTTCGGAAGTTGTCAGTTTTCGAGAATAAAAAGCTATTGGGAAAAATTGTTTATCATATTGCTGAAGCAATACCCCTCCTACTCCTAAGTGTGAGGCGTCTGTTGCAATGAAGAATTCCTTACCGAAGTCAGGAAATTTTAAGATAGAAGAACTACACAGTTCTTCTTCCAAGGTATTAAACACCTGTTGATGAATGCTCACACCATATGAAATCTATGCCCTTCTTCGTAAGATCAGTTAAAGGAGCGGCTATTATTGAATAGAACACCTGTAATATCGCTACAACCCAGAAATTGCTGTATTCCCTTGACATTAGTAGGTATGGGAAAATTACGGATAGCCGACACCTTATCATGAACTACTTTAAGACCTTGGCTTGACACCATGAAACCCAAATATATTAATTCTGTTTTGAAAAATTCACACTTACTAATCTTTACCATTAAGTTATGTTGTCTTAGTCTCTGTAGTACTAGTTCTAATTTACGTAGATGTTTTTCTAAGGTGTTGGAAAAGATTACAAGGTCGTCCATATAGGCATGCAATATATCTCCTAACAAGTCTCCAAACACTATGTTTATCATTCTCGTAAATGTTATGGGAGCACAACGTAAACCAAAAGCCATACGTAAAAATTCATAATGTCCCCTGGCTGTACTGAAGGCTGTGTATGGAATACTATCTTTTTCTAATGATATCTGGTGAAAACCTTTAAGTAAGTCCAAACTGGTAAAATATTTATTCTGACCTAACAAAGATAAAATATCGTCAGTACATGGCACTGGGAATCAATCAGGGATCGTCCCCTCGTTCAGATGACAGAAGTCTACGCAGATACGCCATGTTCGATCTTTTTTCGGTACAACTATTAATGGAAAATTATAAGGGCTGTTTGATTTCCTAATGACTCCTTCTTCTAGAATTTTACCTACTTCATCATTTATTTCATTCTGGAATTTCATAGGGAGTCTGTACGAGGGTACATGGATAATTTTCTGCTTGTCCTTTAACCTTATTTGATGTTCGATAACATCTGTTTTTCCTAAGGATCCATCCGTAGTAGAAAAAACATCATGATATTTAGTTAAAAGTCCAAACATTTTCTGCTGAATTTCTTCGTCTTGAATGTCTTTATTGATTTTATTTTTAATGGATTTCAAAAGGGATTCATCCGCAACTGATTGAGCATGATTGATTTCAGCAACGGTAAGAATACGATGTTTATAAACTTCTACATCCAAGATATGTTGATTTTTGTGAATTACTATAGTGTTATTTAAATGATTACAGACTTCAATATTACATTGTTCATGAGAGCCTACTGTATAAATAGCTTGTGTGACAGACAATCCGATAGTTTTCAAAGTGTTGGAATGGATTAATACTTTAGATCCCGGTAATGTTTTCTTTATTCGCACTATTAAATTCGAAGGTACGTTTGGCTCGATAGATTGCGTGCAAGATGATATTATGGGTGAACGAGAATTCTGCTGGGACGTGTATATTATTTCTTTATTAGTGAGACATTTTATTGGTTCTTCAACGTACGATACGGTTACATTTGTTGTCTCCTTTTTATCCAAAACTGATTTTAAGGTATTAGAAGACTTATAGAGTTTTCCTTTGATATACACGCCGTGCTTGGCAGGGGCTAAGATAATGTCTTGATGGCCCATAGATGGGTATCCTATAATTACAGCTGGATACATATCAATGTTTTGTACAACAACAAATATATCGGCAAACGTGCGTTTACCGACCTTGAACTGAGCATGAGTTATGCCTAAAACATTTAATTCATTATTTAATATACCTGAGAGCCTCACTCCGGATTTTTCTATCGGAAAGTTCGAAAACAACAAATGATATGTCCTCAAATCCATGATATTACGTGGACTACCAGAGTAAAAAAATAATGTAAAAGATTTGTGTTATAAATTTACAGCATATGATGTTGGTCGTAACTCATTTTGGCTTATTATTGTATGAATTCATTGCAAATCTACAGGAGCATGCACTGTTTTACTTAATTCGGCCGTGTGTTTCATAGGAAAATCTATTGCCTCACAATGATCTGATAAAACATTAAATTGATTATTCAATACTATTGATGTTGACATGAATGACCTGGACCCAACATCACTCTCTTCCCCACTGGAGTTAATTATGTGGTATTTGCTTTGTTCTGCACATTCTGAAAATTAGTCTGACCTTGCGAGGTCTGGTTTGACGACCCAGGCTCAGTGTTATTCGAAGAAGTGTTTGTTTGTTTCGGAGTCTGAACTACATTGATGTTTGGCTGTTTCTTCTTATTGTTAAAATGAGGATTTTTCTTTTTATTTCCATATGGAACTGACTGTGGAATTGACTGTGTATTTCTAGGATTCTGTTGTGTCTGACGCGAGTAGCACTTACTATATGAATGAGTCGAACTATCATGTATCGAACAGAATTTCGTTCTGCAGTCCGCGATCAAGTGACCTTGACGTTTGCAATTATAACATGTCATTCCCGCAACTTGGCTATTATTAAAAACATTTACTTGTTGTGGCTTTGTTTCATTCTTTGCAAAAACTTGATTTAACACGGGATCAAGGTCAGAGCACTTAGACATGTGTTTCTTTATCTGTTTATATACATCCAATTCCGTACTTGCAGGCGTTAACTTTTTATCAAAACACCGCACTAAAGCTTCAGGCAACATAAGTGTCATGCAAGTTAAATACATTAATCGTAAAAAATCTTTCAAGGAGATGTTATCTTTAGTAACCCATGTGGGATTACCTATAATATCCTGGTATTCATCAAGCCTATCAGCTATGAGAGCTGCTCTCTCAATAACATTAAGCCAAGTCATAGTGGCTTGATTAAGTGTATTTCTTAACGTTAATACTACATCCAAGGCTTCTTCACCCCCATAGACCGCGCGGAACCTAACTTTGAAATCATCCCAGGTAACTGCTTCTTGAAATGAAACACCTCTTAAATACGCACTCGCATCCCCCTTGGAAAAATCTATAAAACTTTTAGCTTCCTGTAATTGTACAAAAGGGTATACGATTTGTTTGGCATTTAAATGGGCATCGACGGATGAAATCCATGACTCAACATTTTAAGGCAAGAACCCATTACCCCGACCCTGAAAAGGAATGATTGCAGACCTGGCATTTACAAGCATCAAAATCGGGAGAGGATTAATCTGTCCTACGCCACTAGGTTAAGGGGTGGAGCTCACAATGGGCGTCATGATTGCTGTATTTCTTTTTTTATCTCTTCGACATCTTGCAATTCTATCAAAATATATATATGAATACAGACGTCCACTGCGTAAACGCATAATCACTCAATGATAAAGATTATAAAAAAATTCCCCCCAAAAATGCTACTAATCCCAAGACATTTCCCGAGAATTTCCGAAAGAAAACAGAACACAAAGATATTTCCCGAGAATTTCCGAAAGAAAACGGAACACAAAGATATTTCCCGAGAATTTCTGAAAGAAAACGGAATTAGCACAAAGAGAACAAAAAATTCTAGATTGGAATTCGGAGTTGAACACAGTTTCCTTTAACGAAAGGAAAATAGAAGACTAGCAAACCACTCACCCCTGTAATAATGGACTAACGACTCGTGATAACTACACTTCACTTCTCAATACTGAAATGAATAAGAAAATTGTACACCCATCAACAAAACCGGTGTCGCCTGGCCAGACCTGACTTGGAGAGATCACGCCCTTCTTTCCCTGAAAGGTAGAAGTAGTTAAACAAAAGAGACGTCGTCATTAGAATGGTTCGAATGTCAGGAGGACGGAAATTACCGATATCACTTAAAAGAAATGCGATGATGAAAGAAATATATATGAAAAAGAAAAGAAATTCTTTATTCTTTTAATAACTGTAATATAATATTTCGAAAACAATTCATCAAGAGATTTCATCATAACTAAAGTACTTGAATTTCCTTAAAAACAATTCTGGAATATTTTTGGAACTGATTACTCATATTAATATTCATCTCACGGAAATATCTTTCGTTTGCATTTTCCTAAGCAGTTTATCTCTCTCTCTCTCTCTCTCTCTCTCTCTCTCTCTCTCTCTCTCTCTCTCTCTCTCTCTCTCTCTCTCTCTCTCTCCACACATATACATACATACACACTGTACGTAATTTATGTAGGCGCTAATAATGTATCATTTCAAATAGCACCTATTCAGTCACCAATCATTAATAAATGGCCTTTGTTGAAAATTTCGAAGGTAATAAGGTTTAAACGTTTACTTGTTGATTTCAGTGTTTTCCTTTGATTTCGATCATGAGCCACGAAGCTCGGTGTGGATGGGGTCAACTTTTAGTATTATTTGCTATATCAGTTATATTTCTTTAGGGTTGGAGATTTAAAATGAATCATCAGTTAACATAATTCATATTGTTTCAGAAGTGATTGGTGAAAATAAAATATATGAAATGACATGCGAGAAAACTGGTCATTGGTGCGTTATTATAGTGATGGTGTGGTATATAGCATGTAGGGTATAAAAGATTTTACTATTAACACATTGTTTACTCAAATTATCCGATTCGGCAGCAATAGCCTAGATGTCAGGATACTAGAAAAGTCCTAATCAATCAATCGATCAATCAAATTATCGTGGCAATTCGCTCATTTCCAAGCGAACCTCCTTCCCTTGTGACGATTGCTCAAAGGTCCAAGTCTAGCATTGACTTTTTGTATTACGATTTTATTTGTCGTTTCATGACCTGATATCCAACCACTTATAGGTGTGCTCCCGGTAAGAGCTCTTCAAAATATCCATTAATCTCGATATATTTCCAATCAGTCTTTTGCATATTTACTTCGTTGTTTATAGTTTTGACATAATTGTAAACACTTGGAAAGCAAAATCTATGAAACATTGTCATCTTAGTATTTTGTTTTTCATTTTCTAAAAAACTTCCACCAGAAGGATCTCATCATAACTGTGAGACCTTTAAACCTCAAACATGTGGGGATGAGGGTAGAAGGATATACCAGGTGGGGGTTAAAGATGGTGGGGGAGAGGTGGCAATTGGGTGATCTTAAGGGGGCCGGCCGGCTAATGCCGTTTTTTATTCGTTTGGCTTGACGAGGTTTGCTTATTAACATGAAGTGATGATGATGATGATGATGATGATGATGATGGTAATACCCTTATTGATAACAATTAATAGCAATATCAATTATTCCAACTCGCAATGAGAAATGCCATATATCGTTCTAACATTATTTATTTTATCGTTTGAATTCTGAACGATAGTTTTGGTGGGAGGGGGTGGGTCCTGGCTCACGAGGTGACGTGGAACACAGCAAGAATTGGCAATCCAAAAGCCAGTGGTCTTGACAGCCAGGTGTTTTCAGCTATTGGGTAAAATAATTAATTGATAATAACGAGTATTTGTAATAGGTATGTGTTGGTTTTAGTGGTTTTGTTTATCTATATTGTTTATTTGGAATAATTGTTGTAATACATGACATTGTGCTCTATAATCCATATACAGTATATTATTCATATATATGACAATATTTGTAGAGATGGCAGCAGCAAATAAAGACAACTCTGTTGAAAGTATAACTCAAAGAGGCCGGATCGTTGGTGAGTGGAAGCGTGGTGTTCTGACCCGAGATATTGCTATCAACATTGGAGTGTCAACTCGCACAGTCCAGAGGTGGATATTAAGATGGCGTGAAGAAGGAACATGAGCAAATAGACGAAGGATAGGACGACCTCAAGTGACAACACCAAAGCAAGATCAACAAATCCTGGCAGTATCAACAGCTAACCCCATGAAACATCTGTAGCTATCACACAAGAACTTAATCTCCCGTGTATTGCACAAACAACTAGACGTCGACTGAGGGAGCACTCGATCAGCTGTCATGTTCAAGCTGTCAAAGAACAGCTTGAGCAATGGCACCGTGACACCCGTCTAGGCTTTGCTCTGTAACATCTACCTGAAGATTTAGAATTATGGAAAAATGGTATATTTAGCGATGAAACGTATTTCACGTCAGTTGAGGCTAGAGCTAGGCATGTCTGGTGTCGCATTGGCACAAGATACGATGCAAACAATATTAAGGAGAGAGCCAAGAGTGGGAGGGTTGGGGTAAGTTATTGGGGATGGATGTCGAGTTTTAGCCCAGGGGAATTAGTAAGAATTAACGGCACCTTGAATGCCAGGAAATATATATCTATTCTTGATGATGTGATGCTGCCAACAGTAAGAGCCATGGCAATCCCCAATGGGGAGCCCATCATATTTGTCCAAGACAATAGCCGGATACACACAGCCCACATTGTGACCGAGTGGTTCAGGAGGCACCCTAAAATTCTGATGATGGACTGGCCTATCAAAGGCTGTGATATTAACCCTATTGAGAATCTGTGGGGAATAATGAAGCAGGAAATAAAGATGGGACCAGAACCGACATGTAATGCTATTGACCAATCGGTAAGAGAGGTATGGGAGTCATTGCGACGCCGACCAAACATTTGCGAACGGCTCGTGGCCTCCATGCCTACACATTTAAACGAGGTGATAGATGCCCACGGGGGTTGGACCAGCTATTGACAAGGTCATTCATTTGTGACACTGTATTCTAAATCTTTATATTTACATGCAATATAATGCATGATGTGTATACAATAAAACAGTTTCCTTTGTTATTTATTTATTATTTTTACATGGAATATAACATGAAATATATCCAAATATATTGTTACATATATTTTTTAATTCGTTACATGTAATTTAACATAAAATAGATGAATTTTTTTTATTAATTTATCATTTTTTCACATGCAATATATCATAAAATGCCACCAACTGAAATGATAGCCATGTTAAAAAAAATAATGCTGGTAACTCAACTAAGTTATATATGTAAATCCTATACCAAAATAGGATATCCTATAGTATCTTCTCAATCTAAAATAATCAATTATTGCCATTGCTAGTTTTTAGCCATAATGACTAATAAAAACATCAGCTACAAAACTTGGCGTGTATAATTTATGGGCAACATATACCTGTATAGTCCAACCTAAAGATGTGGCCTGAGCTGGTTTTAGATATTGATACTAATTGCCCAAAGAATCCATAACCCACCAGTTTGGGGAAATTAGGTGGTCTCCTCCATTTCAAAAACCAAACCAACATGCAAGAAAAGTATAAGATCAAAATTAGACTTATTTCTTTTGTTATATATAGGTTTCTACTGCAAGCTTATAAAATTATTAAAGAATTAAAATTTCGCTAATCAAAATTGTCCACGGTAACTAAGTTTTGGTAGTTATGAATCGCACAACTAATATATTTGAATTCATTTGAGAGAGAGAGAGAGAGAGAGAGAGAGAGAGAGAGAGAGAGAGAGAGAGAGAGAGAGAGAGAGAGAGAGAGACAAACAGAGAGAGAGAGAGAGTTATAAGAATTTTGGATGGCTAAATGGCTTTTTAGTCCATCCGCGGAGACTATTTGCTCCTTGGTAGAGCGATTTAGTTTAAGCATTTAGAGAGTTCTTATGATCTTATCTAACTTATCCTTAAACTCACTCTCTCTCTCTCTCTCTCTCTCTCTCTCTCTCTCTCTCTCTCTCTCTCTCTCTCTCTCTCTCTCTCTCTCTCTCTCTCTCTAATGAATTCAAATATATAAGTGTGATTATGTTTTTTATAATTTTTCACGAAAACTATAGCATTTCTAAAAAGAATAAGAGATAAGACCTCTCGATCTCATATATATATATATATATATATATATATATATATATATATATATATATATATATATATATATATATATATATATATATATATATATATATATATAATTTCCTTCATCATCGCATTTCATTGAGTGATATCGGTAATTTCCCTCCTCCTGATATTCGAACCATTCTAACGACGTCTCGGTTGTTTTGCATCGTCCACCTTTCAGTGCAAGAAGGACATGATCTCTCCAAGTCGGGTCTGGCCAGGCGACACCGGTTTTGCTGATAGGTGTACTTAGCTTTATATGGTTTTGTGTGATGTCGTCATATCCTCTCTCTCTCTCTTGATGTTTGGGTGAATGTATTCGGTCCGATTTCCTCTCTCTCTCCTGATGTTTAGGTGAATGTATCGGTCCGATTTCCGTTGAATGTAGTGCTTCCTGGATATGTTTTATAAGCGTTGAACGTCAGTCCTTGGGTGTCCTAGGATGTTGATTGAAGATCCAGTTCATCAGTTTGTATGTATAACATTCATTAAATGTTTGCTTCTTCGATGGACTATGATACTTAGTCAAAATTGTAGATTCATTACTGTTGATTTCTTGAAGATCTTTCTCTGGTTTTTAGAGTTTTATTGTTGATTTCTTGAAGATCTTTCTCTAATTCTTAGAGTTTTATATTTGATTTCTTAAAGATCTATCTCTGATTCTTAGAGTTTTATTGCTGCCACCATTTATTAATGTGCTACTGTTATTAACACACATTGAGTATGTGTTGTTTTAGATGTTGAGTCTTGAAGTAAAGTCAATCATGTTAACTTTAAAATGGTTTATTCTCTAGAAACAACAGTGTTAACATCTCCATCACAGGAGTATAGCTGGTTTGGTCGGATGACCATTCCAGGTGAAGTATCGATAAGAACTGCCTAAAATATCGATATCACAGATATCGTATATTTAGTTATCTCAGCATTTAAACACAATATGTAAACTTTACATTAGGCACCTGCATCCGGTGGCGACACAACTCTTTCACATGGTATGCATTTGTGTTTATGCTTCGTAAAAATGTTACATTGCTGAGAGATGCAAAATGCATCCTGTTATGATCTTGTCGGACTACAGCAAATCTCATGGTAGCTTCTTCTTCCACAATGACGTATTACGTCATGTGTTTTAAACATGTAATATCTGACTATTATATATATATATATATATATATATATATATATATATATATATATATATATACATATATATATATATATATATATATATATATATATATATATATATATATATATATATATATATATATATATATATATATATATATATATATATATATATATATATATGTATATATATATATATATATATATATATATATATATATATATTTATTTGTATATAGTCATACGTATTTATGTATTCTGTCATGGATACGTGAGCAAACTTAAGTATATATTATTCTAACAAGTTTTAAGAAAGAGAAATGGACTTGAATGGGATAAATAATGTAAATGATAGGTAACAGATGTACATTAAGAATAACTGAATGGATTCCTAATAACTGCAAACGAAGTTGGGGAAGGAAGAGAAGACGAAGGATTGATCAGCAAAAAGAATTTGCTGGTATAGATTGGCATATAAACAAAAGCGAATGGAAGGACATGTATGAGGCAGTTTTCGTGCAGTGGATTAGCAATGACTGATGATAATGGTATCATCATACTCTATATGGAGATGTTTTATCTGTGTATGTGTATATGAGTTTTTGTCATTGTATATGAAATTTACAAACTATCTTCTAATCTTATGGTAGCCTTTGTAGGGGGTAGGTTGGCCAGGGCACTAGCTGCCCATTGAGATACTACCACTAGAGAGGTATTGGATCCTTTGACTGGCCAGACATTAATGCATTGGATCCCCTTCTCTAGTTACGGCTTATTTTTTCTTTGCCTACACTTACACAGAATAGTCTGGCCTAATCTGTATACACTCTCGTCTTTCCTCATACACCTGCCAACAATGAGATACTTAATACTTCTTCCCCCAAGGAGATAATTAATGTACTGCAATTTGATCAGTGTACTTTCCTCTTGGTAAGGGTAGAAGAGACTCTTAGCTATGGTAAGCATCTCTTCTAGGAGAAGAACAATCTATAATTAAACAATTGTACTCTAGTCATGGGTAGTGCCATAGCCTCTGTACCATGGTCTTCCACTGTCTTGGGTTAGAGTTCTCTTGCTTGAGGGTACACTCGGGCACAGTATTCTATCTTATTGTTTTTTTTTTTTCTTCCTCTTGTTTTTTTTAAATGGTGTGTTGGGCAGGCTTAATAGAAGGGCCATGGATGCCTGGTGGTTAATCAAGAGGTTGTCTTTTCCTTTTTCTGATTGTTTTTCTTCTCAAAACCATCCTTACTATCCTCCCTTCAGTTGGAGTGGCTATCATGGAGGGTATCTAGCCTTGCATGGTGTATCGGCTCCTCCATGTTGACCAGTTTTTCCGACTTTTTACTATAGTTTATGGGTATCATCAATCACTTAATTTTTAATTCTGTACATATTGTTTTTGTTATAATTCTTGTTAATCTAGTTTTTAAGTATGATGTCTCTTTTTTATTTCCATTAATTCTTATGCTGTCTGGAGACATTGAGTGAAATCCAGGACCAGTAAGTCCTAGATTTCGTCAATGTCGTATTCTGTATTGCAATATTCGTGGTCTTCATGCGAATATCCAAGATCTTACAGTTACGTCCAGACAGTATGATATTCTTTTGTGCTCAGAAACTTTGGTCTCTAATATGAGACACTCATCTGAGCTCCTTATAACTGGTTTTAAGAAGCCAATAATGTTGGAACGTGATGCCATCCCTAGGGCCAGGGGAATGGCGGTGTATATCAGGACCGAGTACCCTGCTTCTCATAAGTCCTGATATTAATGTGGATGTCATGAGATTTAGGTAATAAAAGTTTTTGGCAGGCATAACAACTTTTATTTGTGTTCGATCTACCGGAATCCAGACATGGATGATTCTATCTTCGATTGTCTTCTTACCATTATGTCTAAGATACAAGAAGATGATAGAAAAGCTTCTTTTGTCTTTGTTAGTGATTTTAATGCTCACCATAGGGAGTGGTTAAGTTCTATCTCTCCTACCGATCGCAATGGCTTAAGAGCTTTAGACTTTGCCTCTGAATCAGGCTGTGAGCAAATCCTAAATGAAACTACTCACAGGTCTGGTATTTGCTTGGACCTCGTATACATGGACTTCCCTGGCGTTATAACTAGTAAGGTTGGTTTTCCAGTCGGGACATCTGATCATGCCTTGATTTCGTTAGTAGTGAAGACTGAGCAGCCTGTTCCTGATATATCATACGCTTGTAAAATTTATATGAAATCCCAAGCAGACTGGAATGGGATTTTGCATGATCTTTTATGCTTGAATTGGTCACAATTGTTTAGTAGTGTGGATCCTGTTGTCCTTTTGAATGAGAATCTAGTCAACATAATTGATAGGCGTATCCCTTCTCGTGTGCTAAGGTACCAAGTGAAGGACAAACCATGTTTCAATGATGATTGTAGACGTGCTTATTTGGAGAAGCAGGAGGCCTATCACCTTTGGAAGGGTAACATATCAGATTTGACATGGAACAACTATACTCAGCCTCGAGCTTTTACTCAGAGAGTTTATGCCTCAAATGAAAAAGAGTACAATTTAACCATAAAAGAAACCCTTTCTGGTACAACTCAGAACATAAATGGTGATCTACCCTTAAATTTGCACTCTTTGGTGTAGATGCAACAGTTCCTCCTTTACTTAAACCAGATGGCTCAGTCACTCAGTGTCCAAAGGAAAATGCAACCCTTTTGGCTGATGTTACTGACAGTAAACAGAGTAATGAAAAACTTCAACTTCCTCATTCCTGTTTTCCTGAAGCTAAATTAACTAATCTAGCTTTTCGATCTCGTGAGATTAAAGCTCCGTTGATGGACATTGATGGTTATGGAAGTGTAGACCCAAATGGTATTTTTCCTTAATTTTTTATAAAGACAGCAGCTTTCTTAGCTCCAAAGTTATCTGTTATTTTGCGCAGGTTAGCAAGAAGAGGAGCTTTTAGCACTTGTTGGAGAATTGGTAATGTTACTCCTCTATGTAAGTGTATTTGTGGTAGCTCAATTCCTACTGATTACCACCAAATTTCCATAGCTCCCATATTATCTAAAGTTTTTGAATGTTTTCTGGGAAAACGTCTAAATAGGTTTACTGAAAGTAATCGTCTATTTCTTAGTTTGCAATTTGGTTTTCGTAAAGGCCTTGGAGCATATGATGCCCTTCTTACAATCTCCAATGCTGTACAGAAATCCCTTGATTGTGGTAAGGAAGTTCGTATGATTGGCCTTGACTTTAGTTCTGCCTTTGACCGTGTTAATCTGAGGCCCTTGTTTTCAAACTGAAACAGTTGGGAGTGGGTGGGTTGTTTCTTAGCGTTATTACTGATTTTTTAAGTAATAGATCTCAAAGAGTTGTTATTGATGGGCACCAGAGTTACTATAGGAATGTGATATCCGGTGTTCCACAGGGTAGTGTTTTTGGCCAATTACTTTTCATACCCTATACACATGACATGGGGTTTGGCCTAGAAAACAAGCTTGTTGCATATGCAGATGATGCCACTCTCTTTGCATCAATTCCATCCCCTGAATGTAGATTTGGGGTTGGTGAATCCCTTAATAGAGAATTAGCTAAAATTAGTGCATGGTGCAAATTATGGGGTATGTAGTTGAATCCCAACAAAACTCAAAGTATAATTGTAAGTAGGTCAAGGACGGTGGTTCCTCAACATCCGGATCTCAGTATTGATAATGTTTCTTTAAATCTGTATGACTCTTCTAAAATTTTAGGTGTGATTCTCGACAGCAAATTTACTTTTGAGAAACACATTAGGTCTGTGTCTTCTTCAATTGCACAAAAAATTAGCTTATTGAGAAAGTCTTACAAGATTTTCGGTGATCCATCTATTCTGAAGAAGTGTTTTAATTCTTTCATTCTACCTTGTTTTGAGTATTGTTCTCCTGTCTGGTCTTCAGGTGCTGATTCTCATCTAATTTGTTGGACAGAAACTTACGGTCTATTGAATTTCTTATTCCTGATCTAGATATTAATCTTTGGCACCGTCGTTCAATTAGTTCATTATGCATGTTGCATAAGATTTTTCAAAACTCTGACCATCCTCTATATTCAGATCTCCGTGGACAAATCTATCCTGTTCGTAATACTAAGCTTTTCCATCTTGAGGCTCAGTACTACACAGTTCTAGAAGTTTTATTCCAGCTATTACCAAGTTATGGAATGATCTTCCTAATCGGGTAGTTGAATCAGTAGAACTTCAAAAGTTCAAATTTGGAACAAATGTTTTTATGTTGACCAGGCTGACATGAGTCATTTTAGTGTATATATGAAATGTCTGTTTTTGATGTTGTTAATAGTTTATATAGGACATCTGTTTAGACGCTGTTACTGTTTTTAGAAGGATATATTGTTAATTTCTTCTCATCTTTTATTTATTTCCTTATTTCCTTTCCTCGCTGGGCTATTTTTCTTCTTACTTCTCCAACTAGGGTTGTAGCTTGGCTAGTAACAATGGTAATAATAATTACGTTTATAAAATACTTTTATCGGCACAATGAAACAGATTAAAACGAACGTATAAAAAATAACTGATGCATTTCATATGTGATTTTTATACGATTCTCTGTCCAGCAAATGAATATACATAAATTCAGAGTGTCTCATTTTATTCGAGAAAAGTTATTGAGTCAGGATTTGAATATTTTCTAAAGAAGTAAAGGATTCTTCAGTCTGGCCGTTTGCCTCAGAAAATCACCTTCATTTTTAAGAAAAGGGTCTGTAAAGATACCTCGTTTCAAAAATCCATTTCTTTTCAAAGTTTTTCAACAATATTATATATCTTTTGATAATCTATACAAGTATATACACAGATAGTCTGAAGTAATAACTTATAAAAAACTGAGACCATTACTTTTCTTATAATATATTTTGTATATTATACTTATTATTTCATTTTGACGGGTTGCATACACTAGTTTCTTGAATAGTATTCATTTATTCATCGTAGTACATTAATATAAACAGGAAAAATCAGTCAAACAAAATGTTTCTCATTCATCCGAAGAAACCTGGCCCCAGTCCATCTCTTATGACGTCATGAGACACTAATGTCTCCAGTATAGCTTACCGGACTAATTCTTCTTCCTCTGAGTCTTCTATTTTAGAGACTCCTTTCCTCCTGAACAAATCATGAGTGATGTGTTAGTAATCAGAAATCAGTAAGATATTATTATTTCTCTTGTCTTTCGATTTGAGATTTGCTAAAAGTATATGAAGAATTTTATCATTGTTTTTTCATAAAGATTTGATTTTTTCATGGTAATAAACTCATTATATCCAAAAAGGGGTGTGTTTAAATGCCATATACTCATAAAGTTTATAGATTATTAAGAAAATATAACATCAGTTATCAAGTTATTCTTTGATATTGATAAATGTGATACAACTAACCATAACTAAATCTAATTTCAATTAATAACTTGGTTTACATATAATTAGAATTGCGTTTTATAATACTTATCTAATTCATTCTCAAGAAAACGAAGCAATTGAGAAATGAATATTTTTTTGTATTTCATAGATGTATCGAAATATGATTGTTTTGTCATTTGATTTATTTATCATATTGGGGTATAAAATATTATATTATTTATCGTATAGGCGCTACATTGTGGATATGTTTTCTAATTAGTGGGAAGGAAATAATCAAATCTAATGGGCTTAGAGTTTATGAGAGGTAAATTTGCCACCTAACCTGGAAATACATAACTCTTCTTCCACTTCATTTCTCTCTCTCTCTCTCTCTCTCTCTCTCTCTCTCTCTCTCTCTCTCTCTCTCTCTCTCTCTCTCTCTCTGCTCAAAATTTTTAATCCATTTATGATATGACTGAAGCGAGGAAACCTGCTTGATTTGCACTCACTTCCTGTTCCTTTTTACCTGAAAGGTTTGCGCTTGGTAATAATCAAGAAAATAAAGGATTGGATGAAAATGAAAGGTGAATGATCTGGAAGTCAAAAGTTAAATAAGAATTAAGTAAGATCTGTATATTGTGTCAAATGATGAATTTGATGAAGGTGATATAAAAAAAAAATTCTATTTAAATAATATTGTGTTGACTTAATCTTTAAAATTGGTACTTAAGAGTGAGTTAGTGGGTCAACAAAATCATGTTAGTATGAGTAAATTGACATCATATATATATATATATATATATATATATATATATATATATATATATATATATATATATATATATGTGTGTGTATATATATAAAAATATATATATATATATATATATATATATATATATATATATATATATATATATATATATATATATATATATATATATATATATGCAAAAGCCAGTAGGAAATAATAAAAAGCTTTAGGTACTAAAGCTTTTCATTATTTCCTACTGGCTTTTGCGTATACCAAGTCACGTTATCCTTGTGGCAGTAAAGCATATATATATATATATATATATATATATATATATATATATATATATATATATATATATATATATATATATATATATATATATATATATATATATATATATATATATATATATATATCCATAAACATATATATATATATATATATATATATATATATATATATATATATATATATACATATATATATATATATATATATATATATATATATATATATATATATATATATGTTTATGGATATATATATATATATATATATATATATATATATATATATATATATATATATATATATATTTATATATATATACATATATATATATATATATATATATATATATATATATATATATATATGTTTATGTATATATATATATATATATATATATATATATATATATATATATATATATATATATATATATATATATATATATATAAAATATATATACACCATAAATGTAATATCAACTCATGAGAGCGAACGTTCCTAAGTATGTTTTTTGTAAGTTTGTAACCTTAAAGGAATGTTTGCAATTAGTTACTTGTAAATGAACATAAATGAATGTTCTTAAGAAGGTTGTAATAATTAAGTGACCGTAAGTTAATATTCGTAAGAAGTTGCTTGTAAATGAACATAAATGAATGTCCATAAGTAGGTCTATGTAAGTAAATGAATGTCAATAAATATTCGTAAGTAGTTGCTTGTAAGTGAACATGAAAGAATGTTCGTAATAAGGTCTATGTAAGTAAGTGAACGTAAACGAATATTCTTAAGTAGTGTTTTGTATGTAAACTTATGAGCTTATATAAGTAGCTGGTATAATCAAGTGAACATAAATAGGCATATATAAGATGGTTCTTGTAAGTAGGTGAATGCAAATGTATGTTCGTAAGTAGGTGTTCGTAACTGTGTGATCACAATTGCCTGTTCGTAAGTACAGATTGAATATGGACGTTTGTAATAGCTTAATCATAAAAGTTCCTCCTAAAAGGCATTCATTTAAGTGCACACTCGCAAGTGCACGTTAATAAGTGCATATAAGTAACTGGACGTTAATAAGTGTGTTCGTACATGTTCTTTTGTAAATGATCACCCGTATATCCGTATATTTGTGGTGTCCTAAGTAAATATAATTGTTTCATTTGATAGTTGGATTTATGTGCCGTATATTTTTTTTACCCAATAATAATGTATATTTTTCCATTCTTTTAATTAATGTATAAACATCATGCTGTGTTACTTTACACATCACCAATAATCATTACTTATAAGTTTGCTTCTCAAAATATTTGTTATAGTTTCATGATTTTATTTTTTTGATATTGAAAGGTATAATAATAATAATAATAATAATAATAATAATAATAATAATAATAATAATAATAATAATAATAATAATAATAATAATAATTTGTCAATCATCATAATATTTGGACCCTTAATGATAATCCACCTCCAAATAATCCTTACATTCATCGTTTAAATTTATATGATATAATCTCCCTATTTGACTTATCTCTCTAAATATAGATAATTTTCATTCCTTTCCAGATTAATTTAATATTAACGACATCGAGTAAACATTAAGATATCTCAAAATCCCATCTCTCTCTCTCTCTCTCTCTCTCTCTCTCTCTCTCTCTCTCTCTCTCTCTCTCTCTCTCTCTCTCTGAAAACCTTACTTTCTCTTCTTCCTGGAAGTTCTTCATCCTACTTTGAATCTTCTTCCTCTAGATTTTTCTGGCACATTGAATGGTTACTTATGGCTCTTTCTGGAGCTGACTGTCTTTTGTGATCTAAAAGCTATAAGTAATTTTTTTTCACATTTATTTGGATGGGAGTTCTCATAGATAGGGCATTAGTAAGTCTTCTGAAGAATGGCTGTAAATGGACAATTTGTGTTATTATTATTATTATTATTATTATTATTATTATTATTATTATTATTATTATTATTATTATTATTATTATTATTATTATTATTATTATTATTATTATTATTATTATTATTATTATTATTTTTGTTGTTGTTGTTAGCCAACCTAACCCCCTGTCTAGATAATAAGGATGCTATAAGGCAAAGGGATCCAATAGGAAATAATAGCCCTGTCAGGAAAAGTAATATGGAAATAAGTACACTCCAAAAGAAAATCAAAATTACATATTTTACGAACAGTAACGACATTGAAATAGATCCTCCATGAATAAACTATAAAAAGAGACTTTTGGGCGTCTTATCGTTCCTTCATAGTAATATTTGAGAACTTGTATATCAAAGCTTTTTACTAATATTAGAAAGAGAGAGAGAGAGAGAGAGAGAGAGAGAGAGAGAGAGAGAGAGAGAGAGAGAGAGAGAGAGAGAGAGAGAGAGATATGTGGGGGTTACTCGGATATAACTAAAATGATGACTGTCTTAAACTGCTCGTTTTACTGTTATATCATGAATAAAGACACCAGTCTACAGCTAAGATTCAAGAACGTTTCTTCTTCGTTTTGGAAAACCTCTGCCCATATTTTTTTTCTAAATTTAGATGCAAAGATGTCTTGTAATATGAGAATATTAATTTGAAAATCCCCTAATCATAGTAATTGTCGTGTCATATAAATTACCAATCCTTAGTTTATTTTAGGGAGAGCGAAGCTTTGAGTTATATAAAATCATTATGTTGGTATTATAGAAATTTAATTTTATTCTCTATAACAATCCTTTTTCTCTCGGTGGTGATGATGTCACCCGGTTATGACGTCATTGGCTTTCCAAGGATCTCTCATCATGGACGTTTCCCTGTTTTGTCAAACCTTGGACAGAGCGTGCATTTTTTGACATGGAGGAGTTTTATTTTGAGGTGGGTGAGGGGGGGTGGGGGGGGGGGGCGGCTGGAGGCGATGGATTGGATTTTTATAGAGAATTCTTGACCACCAGTTTACACCAGACATTCGACTCGCTGTTCAATACTTACAGTCCCCTGGTTTTCGTAGAGTTTAAAATCATATATGTGTAATAATAGCTGTTGGGTACTTGTATAACCTTAAGGTTTAATAGACTTTTGTTATAGACGTTTATAATCATGTTATAATTATATGTTCCTTTTTAAGGCCTCGGGATAGAGGCCATAAACATATTTGTTTCATTTAAATCTGAAATTGCTTTTATTAATGAAACAATCTAATAATAAATGTGGTTATGAATAGAAGAATCAACTTTCTCTGTAAAGCCCGAATTAACAACTTCGCCAGATATTAATATCTAGATCCAAAATAAGTAATTTAATAGACATTAAGTTTTTGTCAAACATACTAAAATGAGACTCGGTAGCTAAAATAGGGTATAGAGAAAGACTTAAAAAATTTTCAATGGATATATTGATCACCAAAAATCAGAACAGAGTTTTGTAAGAAGCCTGTATTGTTTCTAATTGCGTTTTTTCAAGAAGCAATTTGTAATCAAAGAATCTAGCCTAACAGAAAAGGAATCACAATTTTCCTAAACCTCTTAAAGGTAGATTCTTGGATAAAGATTTGTATTTTTGATGCTATATTCATATGTAAATTTATAAAATTACATTATAAGTTTGGAGCAGAGGAGACAACACTTTTTATCATATCATTTTATTAAGAGACAATACTTGAGTTTCCCAAAGACCTTCCTTTATAGATATCTCATCGAAAGTTTCTACTTTCAAAATTCATTAAAGAATTTTTCCTTGTGTTGGAGCCAACATAAAGAAGTAATATTTCTACTGATAATGAAGTAATGATTCAACTCTTAGAGGGTAAGGATAGTTTTACTACGAAAATTATTAGATCATTACTATATTATGTGTAGTTCTTCTGATTATTTACCTTACAGATAAAACTACGGAAGATTTTCTATAGTTCAAAGTTTTAATGGTCAGTCGTGAATGTCGGCGGAAAATATCAAAATGGGACCAGGGAGGACAAGGCAATGGCTGATGAAAATTTAGCTGGTAGACCTACAAACTCCCTAAAAACCTCCATCCTTCGCTCAAAATGAGGCCGAGGCTGCAGACACTACAAGACACTGTCCAAGATATTGCTAGGCAGGGATTTTTCTAATCGGTTACCACAACCACAAATAGAGTAATTGATTTATAATAAATTAAGCGGGAAATTAGGCATAACTCCTTTTATGCATTTGCGCTCAGGGGATCAATGTTACCAATGGATTCTCAGAAATCGAAAAATATATTTTCTCATGTAAACTTAAATGTTCAAAACATCTTTTCTGAAAGACCAATCAATCCCCATCCCCCTTCCTCTAACCACTTCAACAATCACCTTACTGTACACCAGAGATCACTGATCAGACCATGAAGTCCGGCAGTTTCTTAGCATGTAAGGAAACGTTTGAGAAATGGATAAGTAAAAAAGAAAGGAAAATAGTCTATTGTGAAAGTTCTTTTATGAGATATATAGAGAAGAAAAAGGGAAGCAACTTGGTGTAGCCCGTCATCTTTAACTGGCTCCGTACAAAAGCATCAAGGTTAGCCATTACATCTCAAAACTAATTCATATAGACAGGAATAATAATAATAATAAAAATTATAGAAAATTATGATACCTCAGATCAAAGAATGACCCAAGCAGCTGACGTCTACAGAACAACCATGTACTGCTTTCCAAAACAGAGGAGCATTGAGATAATGTTTATATAAGGAGAAAAACGAGCCCCGGGTTAAGCACAGACCAATCACATACTTGTTGGTGAGTCATGTTAACGATCTTGAGATGAACGAAGTCACAGCCGAGGAGAGAAATAGAGTGTCCGAGGCATTCTGTTATCATCTCAATTCGATCAGTGAGTTTTTAGTTAATGGTGCAGTATTCATGACTTCAGAAGTGCAGAAGACAGAGGAATTGTATCCGTTAGTGAAAATAGGTGATTGATATCTAGAATTGTCAGTAATGAAACCTTAACTCCTAAGTTGAAATATGATGATCTCTCTCTCTCTCTCTCTCTCTCTCTCTCTCTCTCTCTCTCTCTCTCTCTCTCTCTTTCCTTTCTTACCTACCTCTCTAATGTAACTTTCATCAATGTGTAATTAAAATATGTAAAGTTTATTACTCTTCAAGTGCAATTTGTGTCCTAGAATTCTTTGTCGTTAAAATCAAATGCTCTAAATCTAGCTTATAGGAAGACTTGATCTCGAAAAGTCATTTCCTGTTCTTACCAAGCCCTTGGTTGGGGCCACAGGGTCATCGTGTGTCTATAAGCTCATAGTGGAGTCGATGACTGTAACAATATTTCAGTACCATATATTCAAACACACACATTGACACTGATCTTTAAAAGAAAAAAAAAATAAATAAAAAAGTCTTAGCAACCCAAAACTTCGAGAGATGGCGCCTTTTCGAACTAAAATTGCAAACACTTGACTTATTTCAAGTGTTCTTAAAGACTACCCTACTATTATTATTATTATTATTATTATTATTATTATTATTATTATTATTATTATTATTATTATTGTTGTTGTTGTTGTTATTATTATTATTATTGTTATTATCATCATTATTATTATTATTATTATTATTATTATTATTATTATTATTATTAGCTAGGCTACAACCCTAGTTGGAAAAGCAACAAGGATAAATAGTACAGTAAGGAAAGTAAATAAGGAAATCAATAAAATGTATGAAAATTTATGGAAAATTAAAAGTGAATATTTTAAGTAAAGCAATAGCATCAAAACAGATCTTACATATATAAACTATGAAAAGATACTTATGTCTGCCTGTTCAACATTAAAACATTTGCTGCAAGTTTCAACTTTCTAAAGTTCTACCGATGCAACCACTGGATCACGAAGATCATTCAACATCTTGGGCACAGCTTGAATAAAACTTCTGAAATACTGTCTAGTCTTGAGCCTCATATTATGAATTGTCATGCAAGGTCATTGGACTCTCTTATAAGTGACGTGTTTTTAGTCGTGTGGGTAACAGCAGAGTGGAAGTTTCCTTAAATTTAGTAGATTCAGCATATTGAAAGAACAACAATGCCTTCCATGGTCATTAGAGTTTTAGTACCACTCGAACTCTCACAAGAACAAAAGGTACTCGTCTGAGAGAGCCTCGCTGTACAAGAGTATTTATGAAACTTTTCCAATAAAAAGAAAAATCGTATTTCCGATGTCTCATTATCTGTCCACCCGGGACAATATTTTCCAGGTATATTCTTAAGTAGGTTCTGATTCCATCAAAATGATCAGAAAAATATTATTTGGAAATGAAACAATGAAGAATCTATTTTAATTTTAAAATTTGTAAATTACATATGAATAAATAAAAGTTATGTATCGTTGATGAATTCAAACTAAAGTAATACTGGAACAGAAATTAGATGTACAATAGCTCGTATCAACCCTTCTTTTTCTCCCACCAACCTAGCAGTTCCTTGCAGGTCTTTAAGATGGATGGCAGGAATGATAATGGGATTGGAACCACCTGGAGATATAAGCTCGGATATTCTCCATCGAAAAAAGCTCTGAGAATATGTTCACTTTATGAGATGGGAACTTAGAGCAAGTAGGATAGGGTTGATCAGTCATTCAAATCTTGATGTTTGGGACTTGTGTGTTAATTGCCAGATAAGGACTGGCATTCAAAGGATTAGTGGAATATATGTGGCCTACAGTTACCTTAGTTTAATATTTGAAACTAAGAGTAAGTGATTGATATCAGTATTGGTAAGAGAGAGAGAGAGAGAGAGAGAGAGAGAGAGAGAGAGAGAGAGAGAGAGAGAGAGAGAGAGAGAGAGAGAGAGAGAGAGAGAGGAGAGAGAGAGAGAGAGAGAGATATTATAATTAAAAGATTCATTTTATTTTAGACATTGTGTGTGTAATATTTTATTTCATTTGTTCATTACTTCTTTAGTGGTTTATTTCTTTCCTTGTCTCCTTTCCTCACTGGACTATTTTTATCTGTTGGAGCCCTGGGGCTTATAGGATCCTGAGAGGGAGTGTTTGACCTCAGCATTGTTAGCAGAGAG
>NC_090758.1:27035596-27058096 GCF_036898095.1 Palaemon carinicauda | reverse complement strand
CCTGCTGAGCGTAGGAATGGGCTGACTGACTTTGAGCCTGTCTCGACACGCGCCTCAGCCAATCAGGGAGCTCGGATACCTCTCTCAGCCCAGTCCACTGAGCGAGAGAGGAGCCTGCCTGATTTTTTGGCTGGCTCGGTGGGCGTCCTGACCAATCAGGATCCAGGATTCCTTCCTACCTCTCCGCCTGGGAGGCCGAGCCGAGCTCGTCGTACATCTGCCACCCGAACTTACAACCTCCGCTTGACCAATCAAAATTCGAGGCCCCTCTCTACGAACCAGAGCCGGGATATATAAGGACCCAAATCATTATTATGGCTGCATCGGCAGAATTCAATTTCTTGTCCAATTTCTCGATTCTTCGGACAATTCTTTTGTCAGGATTGCTACATTCAACTAGCAAGTTGGTGAAGCTAGTCAGGGTGAAAGATACAAATCAAGTTAAGGCTGGATGTAATTAATACAAGTACAAGTAATACTCGAAAATTACAACAGGTAAAGTCAGGATTGGGTTGCGACGCGTTTCGGAACAGCTTGCTCCTTATTTCAGGAGAGAAGTGAGGCTCTGGCTTGTTGTTGTTGTTGGAGTATTATAGCCAACACTTGTTATTGGCACGGGTTGTTGTTGGAGTATTATAGCCAACACTTATTGTTGGCACGAAAGGCCCGTGCCAACAACAAGTGTTGGCTATAATACTCCAACAACAACAACAAGCCAGAGCCTCACTTCTCTCCTAAAGAAGGAGCAAGCTGTTCCGAAACGCGTCGCAACCCACTCCTGACTTTACCTGTTGTAATTTTCGAGTATTACTTGTACTTGAATTAATTACATCCAGCCTTAACCTGATTTGTATCCTTCACCCTGATGAGCTTCGCCAACTTGCTAGCTGAATGTAGCAATCCTGAAAAAAGAATTGTCCGAAAAATCGAAAAATTGGACAAGAAATTGAATTCTGCCAATGCAGCTATAATAATAATAATAATAATAATAATAATAATAATAATAATAATAATAATAATAATAATAATAATAATAATAATAATAATAATAATAATAATAATGATAATAATAATAATAGCAATAATAACACTAATAATAATGATAATAATAATAATAAGAGCAATAATGATATTATTATGATTATTATTATTATTATTATTATTATTATTATTATTATTATCATTATTATTTTTATAGAAGTCTATATATGTGTAAATAATTTCCCTCATTAATTTTTTTTACATGCTTTATGGAAAACTCAGCAACAGAAAAATAAGATATATATCTTTACAAATTCAAAATTATAAAATATAAAATATCTTAAGTTGTTCAGGGAAACCATAGTAGTCTCCCTCCCCCACCACAAAAGAAAAAAAGTATTTTTTCTCTTTTGAGGGCAAATTAAAGGATGTATATGACCATACCTTTAATTAATGTCAGGAGTTGGGGCAGTTTCCTTGACCACGTTCACCAGTGTGGTTTGGTGATGGTGGGAGACTGTATATATATATATATATATATATATATATATATATATATATATATATATATATATATATATATATATATATATATATATATATATATATATATATATATATATATATATATATATATATGTATATGTATATATATATATATATATATATATATATATATATATATATATATATATGTGTGTGTGTGTGTGTGTGTGTGTGTGCGCGTGTGTGTGTGTGTGTGAAATGAGTTTGCGGATCATCATGATCATCAAAGCTGTACTAGTCAGGGTCACACATACAAGATTGGTCACTGAGCGATCAGACTAAAGTCTCCCACCATCACCAAACCACACTGGTGAACGTGGTCAAGGAAACTGCCCCAACTCCTGACATTAATTAAAGGTATGGTCATATATATCCTTTAATTTACCCTCAAAAGAGAAAAAATACTTTTTTTTGTGGTGGGGGAGAGAGACTACTAGGGTTTCCCTGAACAACTTATTGATGCTATTGATATCATTAATATCCCAAGTATTTTCTCAATTTACTCTGTTAGAAGAATAACGTATTAAACACTTGATGGAAGCAAGGAAAAGTAGCCAACATTATCAAATTCATCAGGAGCAGAAGGGAGGTAACGTTTACTCTGGCAAAAAAAAAAATGTATTTTGGGACCAAATTGTGTTTAGGAGCAACAGGACAAAAGAGGCCCCTCCATAACAAACATAGCGTATGATTGTACGAGCACCACATCAGGGGACGGAGGTCAGTGTGTCAATGCGTTTATTGACATCCTTGATATTTACCAACTTTATAGTATGGAAATAATATTTTTGAGTTTTCCTTTCTTCCTTACCATAGATTATTCGCTATTATTAATTTTTCTTTTTTTCTGTTATAATCCTCATTGATAAGAGGATGACTATTTTGAAATTATAATAGGGATCTTTATAGATTTTAGATTTTTGCAAGAAGAGAAAACCTTTATTTTAAATGGTAAATTGAATGAACAGAATTAGAAAAACTGATATTTTTAGGTATATTTTTAATGATAAAAAAGCAAAGAGAAATATTTCAAGTTTATTTGAAACAAATTAACTTAAAGGAGAATCCATAACTGAGAATGTAAACATTTATCAATTTACTCAATGTCAGGATAATTTTGATTTTTATGCAATACATGATTTTACAAAGATCATATTCCATACTCTAAGACTTATATATTAACAACTTTTAATATTCAAAGACATGGATGTAAACGCACATAATTTCCCCCAAATTATGTACTAAGACCTTTACAAAGCTAAGACATGCAATATCCTAAGTCATCATATGTTAGAACCTTATAATACAAAGACCCCAAGGTACTAAGATATCTCCTAAGACCTCATATGTTTAAAACCTGTAACACACAGACCTCAAAGGTCCTAAGATATCCCTGAAGACATTATATGTTAAACACTTGTAATACAAATACCTCCAAGGTGCTAACATAACCCCTAGAACCACATACATTAGAAACTTGTAATACGAAGAACCCCAAGTTGCTAAGATATCTCAAATATCAAAGACTTTGATATTAGAACGAGAAATTCTTGCTGAAAACTTACACCATGTTCTTCTGCCCTTTATCGACTGTGTTATGTACCACCCGTGTGTCACATGAGAGTACATAGTAACAACATTTCTCTTTTTTGTATATAGTATCCTTTGTAACCTTGCTCTCCCCTTACACTGAAGGCAGCTTGTTTTAGCGTGTCTGCATATTCCTTTGTTAACTGTTAACAGAACCGGTTGCCGGTTTGACAGGAAATAGCATGTCTGTATTTGTTGACCTTCTTACCGGGACCTTGTGTGTATATATATACTCGATGTGTCGTAATAAAGTTACTCAGTTGCTTTCATCTCGCTTTGGAGTCACAACCTACTCTAGGCTCGTCACATTGGTGACCACAGAAGTCGACTAGCTCCTCCCACTTTTCCCCGTCACTGTTACTATGGAGACCCCATTGAAAATTTCGTCGTTCACCAGCGGAGAGGCGTTTGCTTGGTTTCAGCGCGCAGAAGTCCAGTTCCGCATCAAGGGCGTGACTCGCTCAACCACCAAAACAGATTATGTTCTTACGGCGATACCCCAGGACACCATCCCGGAAATCTCTGACTGGCTTTTATGAACAACGAGACACCCCAATAGCGTATGACTCCCACAAAACTTACCTACTGCAGCAGCCCTTGCCGTCACCAGCCGCCCGTATAGCAAAGATTTTGCAGCTCTCTTAACAACCGTTAAGGGACCAAAGGCTTCACTCGCCCTAAGGGAAATGATCAGTATCGCTCGCCTGCAACCTGAGGGAGACGGTTTTTTCGTGAGCTAAACCTACTTCGTGCCCTTCAGGTACACCGTTTACTCGAACCTGTACACGCTGTTATACCAGATGTAACTAGTTTACCCATAAATGAGTTTGACCAAAGCTAAAGCCCTATCGAAGAGGACACCTATTCAATGTCAACTGAAGCTGACGTGAATGCCGTAGGACGCACACGCCTACCCCAGGATGTGTCGGAGCGGCGACAAACCCACCTATCCGCCCTCACTCGCGCGCGCCCTGACCAACGACTTCTACAGCCGCATACTGCCACCCATCGGCCGCCGTTTTGCTACTACTACTCCAGATTCGGAACTGCCGCGAAGAAATGTGCCAAGAATTGTCAGTGGCCAGAAAATGTGTAAGTAGGCCATCGCTCTAGCGATGACTTCCCGTATTTCTAATCTTTTCTTTTTACATGATGCAGGAACTGGGGGGTGATTTTTGGTAGACATGGGTGGTTGTCTTTCTCCTTTGCCAAGGGAACTCTTCAAGACACGACTTAGTGTGTTTATGTCTGCCGAAGTTCGAATCCCATAGCCAATGCTCTGTCAAGAAACACGTGGCCTCTGTTCAACTCTGTTTGGATTACAACGCCTTGGCTGAAGTTCAGCGACGGGATCAAGAGTTTCCGGCATAAAAGACATACTGCACATCCCTCCGCTGGGAAGACGTCCCTTTGACTACTCCAACACCACCCTCCTCTGTGACGTTAGTTCTGGTAGACCGCGACTGTGGATTCGTATTCCCATGCACCGACAGGTGTTTGATTTCATTCATAGCCTTTCATATCCCTGCGCTGTTCTACTGCACAGCTGCTGAAGATGAAATTCATTTGACACTGCATTACTAAGGATGCTAAAGATTGGGTCCGCACCTGTACTTCTTGCCAAAATTCCAAAGTACATCAACGCACGGAATCAGAAGAGGGCACCTTTCCTAAATCTCAGCGTCGTTTCACCCACATTCACACCAACGTTTTAGGCCCCCTACCCAAATCACAAGGACATCATTACCTGTTTACCCGTATCAACCGCTCCACTCGTTGGCCTGAGGCCATTCCCATGAAAACTGCAACTTTAATCTCATGTACATCTGCCTTACTTTCAGGATGGATAGGAAGATTGGGCATCCCTGAGTATATTACTTTTGACAGAGGTACTACTTTCACCTCTCAATTGTGGACATCATTAGTGAATATCCTGGGCATCACCCTACACGAGACCACTGCCTAAAACCCTGGTGCCAATGGAATGGTTGAACATTTTCATCACACCCAAAAACTCCGCCTTAATGTCCCTCTGTAATGACTCTAACTAGTTTACTCAGCTACCCTGGGTCCTCCTGTGAGTAACAACTACTCCTAACGACACCCTGGATGTCTCGGCAGCTGAAATGGTGTATGGCACCCCGTTGGTCGTCCTGCCAAATTTTTTCCTCGCGCAACCTCCTCCGTCAATCTCCATCGTATACGTCACGTCGTTGGAAAACTTACTCTATGCAGCCAGACTTACAAGCCCCCACGAAGCATGACATACCGACAGAATTTCAGTCTGCAACGCACGTTTTCCTACATAATGACACTAGCAAGCCACCGCTAACACCCCCTTACTCAGGCCCTTTACTTATGATCCAACGTAATCCGAAAGCATTCCTACTAAACATTCGTGGCAAAGAAGACTGGGTCTCCAATGATCATCTAAAACCTGCTTATCTCCCTCTAGAGGACGCACCTACAGTTGGCCTATCTAGAGCAGAACACTCTATTTAACATGTACTGTATGTCATTTTTATGGGGGGAGCCATGTACCACCCATCTGTCACACGAGCGTACATATTACCGACGTGTCTCTTTTTTGCATATAGTATCCTTTGTATCTTCCCTCTCCCCTCGCACTGAAAGCAACTTATTTTAGCGTGTCTGCCTATTCTAATGTTAACTGTTAACAGAACCGGTTGCCGATTTGACAAGAAATAGCATGAAAGTATTTTATGACCTTCTTACCGGGACCTTGTGTGTATATAAACTCAATGTGTCGTAATAAAGTTACTCAGTTGCTTTCATCTCGCTTTGGAGTAGCAACCTACTCATAGCTCTTCAAAGATACATGATTTTGCTCTCCGTCAGAGGGAAGCCATCAATACAAATCACTAGATAGATGTATTATTTAACTTTAACATTTTGTGTATTCTCAATGCTTCATCATATATTTAAAAATATTCTTGGTATATATATATATATATATATATATATATATATATATATATATATATATATATATATATATATATATATATATATATATATATATATATATATATTTTCAAATATATGATGAACTATTGAGGAAACACAACATATTAAAGTTAAATAATGCATTTATTGTTATATTGATGATCAATGAGAGTTAGATAGTCATGTTGAAGCTAGAGAGAGAGAGAGAGAGAGAGAGAGAGAGAGAGAGAGAGAGAGAGAGAGAGAGAGAGAGAGAGAGAGAGAGAGAGAGAGAGAATTTTTTTTATTCATTTTCGAATGTGAACATTCGTTGAATATAAGATTTACGGATATACACTGATTATATCTTATGCATAAATATAACACACCTATTACCATATGAGGGTCATCCTGTTAATTGAAATAACATGCAAAAGAGACATGAGTTATATTTTATATAAATATAATTCAAGATTCTGATTTAAAGCTAATGACCTTGAAATAACATAGAGCATTGAAATCCAGCGGGATTAGATGCTTAATTATTTAATGACAACATCTGAATTTACTCCTTTTCTTTTGTACTTTCTTTGGGTTCTGGTGAGAGACTTAGATGAACAATTATTATTTTGGTATGATAAGAGAGAGAGAGAGAGAGAGAGAGAGAGAGAGAGAGAGAGAGAGAGAGAGAGAGAGAGAGAGAGAGAGAGAGAGAATGATATGCTTTATAAGCCTAAAAAGAAGAAAGTAATGAGGTTAGTTGGAGTAAAAGACACATAAATAGACACATATGCACAGAAAAGTACACATTACAGACACAAGAACAACCACATAACACAGAAAAAAACACAGGGTCTGTTGGGGCATATCTCTCTCTCTCTCTCTCTCTCTCTCTCTCTCTCTCTCTCTCTCTCTCTCTCGTTTTGCTTTTAAGGGAATTCTCATTCAATTCAGTAGTGGAAATAATTTTCAAACCATTAACTGTTGTAATAATTATAACCGACATTAAAAGCGATTTTGGAATCCAGACTCACAGTTTATAATTTTTTCAAATGTGTAATAAAACTTCTCTAAAATTTACATGTTTAACTGCTGGAACTGATATTACTTTAAGGGTTTTTTTGTGATAAAATCAAATAAAAATTACGTATATTGTATTCATAATTTCTTGGTTTAGATGAACGATATGAAGCTTTTTACGCTTTATAAATATCTTTAAAACTATTCTTTATACAGTTCTAATAATAACATCAAAAATATCAGTAATCATTATTATAGTACTTATGATAGTGATGATGCAAATATGATAGCAAGGTTGAAAATAGTGATATTGACAGTACTAACAATATTGATAACGATAATAATAATAATGAAAAATAATAATAATAATAATAATAATAATAATAATAATAATAATAATAATAATAAAAATAATAATAATAATAATAATAATAATAATAATAATAATAATAATAGTGGCAGCAGAATTATTAGTAGTTATGTAATTGCTATTATTATTATTATTATTATTATTATTATTATTATTATTATTATTATTATTATTATTATTATTATCATTGTTAACGTCTATTTCATAGATTACTATATAATATATTTTTTTTCTGTAGATTTTGTGCAAATAATGTGATTTAACTAAAAAAATTTTACCAGTTAATAATCACCTTTATTTGAAAAAAAAAACACTTTAATAAAAAGCCTGTTGTTTGAAAAAATATATCTGGATTACATACTAAGAGGAAATTGAATTTTTTACATGATTAATATTCTTTTTCTTACAAATAGATATTTTCTAAATATTGTTATTCGTAATGAATGAAAATAGGGATAAATACAACACAAACTCTTATTATATTCTCCAAACCTTCCTATAAGTACCAATATAAGATATAACTTGCTCCCACTCCCTCATAGAGTAACTCCCCTCCCTCACCACACCGTTTTGATAACATCTTAGGGAGAGGAGGATTTCTATTCCCTATACAGGAGTGGAGATAGGACACCATTATACTAAATCCCACAAGAGCATTTTGGATATTATCATCCTCAAAGATTTATAAACCAAAAAGGGTCATCTACCCGAATGCAGTAAAATATGTTTTTGGAGTGGTTTTACCCTAGAGATTCATGATTTATGTATGGAAAAAAAAAATTCTAAACTTCAGTGGATATTTTCAAAAAATTTATGTTAACGAAATAAAATCGTAATAGGTTTTAAACTTTTGAGCACGGCGATAAGGAATAAGCTGGGAAAATAAATATTTGAAAATTAACAAAATATCTCTCTCTCTCTCTCTCTCTCTCTCTCTCTCTCTCTCTCTCTCTCTCTCTCTCTCTCTCTCTCTCTCTCTCTCTCTCTCTCCATTTTATAATGAAATAAAAGTTTTTGACTTTGACTTTGACTTTGACTCTCTCTCTCTTTCTGGTCCACTTATTTCCATATATATGGAAACATGAATACTTTTGAACAGTCTTCAATATTATAATATTACCCTGAACTCATAGGGGTTGAATTAGTAAAAGAATACACATCATGGTGAATATTAATCTTATTAAAATTCAGAGACTAATATTTGGAGTTATTCACATGTTAAAGGAGTATTTAGAGCATACAAAATACACTCAATAAACAAGACTTTATAGCTGAATAATTTATTCAAGAATGATATTGGCTTTAGTCAATAGGAATTCTACCCTATAATGAAGTTAGAGAAAAAAATTTAAATTTTTAAATAATATTTTTTTTATTATTCATTTTATGTAATGCTTTATTATTATTATTATTATTATTATTATTATTATTATTATTATTATTATTATTATTATTGTTAGTAGTAGTAGTAGTAGTAGTAGTAGAAGCAGTGTATTGACTGCGTAATTGAATTACTGATCACGGCTGCTGATAATGAGATATATATATATATATATATATATATATATATATATATATATATATATATATATATATATATATATATATATATATATATATATATATATATATATTAGTTCCACACTATATGCCATGTCCTTTTAGTTTTAATTCATGCGGAAATAAACCTTAGAGCAGCCACATAATCTTCACACTCTGGTCCCCATCGAATGTAAACAGCACGTTCTATCGTCCCACACCAGTTCCTATCAAATTTTTTTTTTTTTTTTTTTTTTTTTGTAAATAGATTGTAGCAGTTTTCCGAGTTTCCATTTGACATCGAGAGACAAACAAAGAGTTTTTAAATCAACCCAACTGGTTCAATTAGCATATTGCAAGACAACCTCCTGTTGTAATTAAGAAACAATTAAGTACACGGTCTTATATTACTGATTTCTATGGAAATTTGCTGTGACTGGCATCTTCTTGGCGTAAGTTGCCAGTTACCATAATGAAATTGCAATGTGTTACGAACATATTTTACGTTTGCTGTCTATTTAAAATTATTGGCTCGTCCTTTCTCTACAAATATTGTTTAAGTGTTGGTATCCATATATGAAAAAAAACTAATTGTTATCTTGTTAGGAAATTAGTTTTTGAATATATAAATTTTTTCACCAATTTTTTTTTCATAAGTTTTTATTGAGAATATATCTCACTTTGTTTATTTTCCCATCAGGACTATATGATTTCTTAGAAAAGAGAGAAAAGAAAGTCTAAAATTGAATATAAAAAATATAATCAAGTTAAATGATCAGGAAAAGGAAGTCCTTCAACGTCCAGCTCAAAGGATGTATCAGCTCTTGTGGAAGATATGGGGTCAAGATCCTTTATTATTAATAACAATGCAATATGTGAGTGTCCCTAGTATGGTCTTTTACATAAGAATTTCTATCATATTGCTTTTCCCTCTATCTTAAAGCTTGGGCAACATATCTGGGATTCAAGTCCTTGCATGTCATTATAGTCAACTTTTGCCTCATTACGAATCAATATTTATATTTATATTGAAATTGCTATCAGTCTTTTTGAATTAGAACAATGTCGTCAATTATTAGGACGTGCACTTAGTGTTATCATATGATTTGCATTCAAAGGGATAAGGAGCCGAAGAATATAGAATATAACAAAATAATATATTTCATAATATATTAAAAAATCATAAAAGACTTTTTTCACCGATCTAGGAAACTTATTGATATTTAAATTGCATACATGCATACAACATTCACACACAAAAATACACACACACACACACACATGTATATATATATATATATATATATATATATATATATATATATATATATATATATATATATATATGTATATATATATATAAATTTCTACCTCACCCTTGGGATCGAACGCTAGCCCCTTCTCATGAAAGGTCAGGTCGAAACCAACAGTGCCACGAGAGGCCATTAAAAGATATCGGAACCTGACACTATCTAGCTGTCCGAGGATTTACCTGGCGAGACATCAGTCTCTTACCAGCGAGTTTTACCCGATATCCCGGCCCACCACGTGACACAATTGGTAGTAATTCATTCAAATTACCCCTTTTGAGTCAATATGGATAAATATCAACACAACACAGTGTTCAAATAGAAATAAATTTCTACCTCATACTTGGGATCGAACGCTGGCCCCTTCTAATGAAAGGACAGGTCGAAACCAACCATGCCACGAGAGGCTATTAAAAGATATTGGAACCTGACGCTACCTAGCTGTCCGAGGATTTACCTGGCGAGCCATCAGTCTCTTACCAGCGAGTTTTACCCGATATCCCGGCCCACCACGTGACACAATTGGTAGTAATTCATTCAAATTACCCCTAATGACTCAATATGGATGAATATCAACACAACAGAGTGTTCAAATAGAAATAAATTTCTACCTCATACTTGGGATCGAATGCTAGCCCCTTCTAATGAAAGGCCAGGTCGAAACCAACCGTAACACGAAAGGCCATGTAAAAATATTGGAACCTGACGCTACCTAGCTGTCCGAAGATTTACCTGGTGAGACATCAGTCTCTTACCAGCGAGTTTTACCTGATATCCCGGCCCACCACGTAACACAATTGGTAGTAATTCATTCAAATTACCCCTAATGAGTCAATATGGATTAATATCAACACAACATCGTGTTCAAATAGAAATAAATTTCTACCTCATACTTGGGATCGAACGCTAGCCCCTTCTAATGAAAGGCCAGGTCGAAACCAACCATGCCACGAGAGGCCATTAAAAGATATCGGAACCTGACGCTACCTAGCTGTCCGAGGATTTACCTGGCGAGATATCAGTCTCTTACCAGCGAGTTTTACCCGATATCCCGGCCCACCACGTGACACAATTAATATTAATTCATTCAAATTACCCCTAATGAGTCAATGCCATTTGTATTGAAAATTTCAAAATTACAGACAGACATAGTAACGTCAGCCAGCTGAGAATCTTAGAGTCTTTATATATTTTTAAGACAAAACCTAGCTTGAATGAGGGCTTACCTGTTCAGTTACCGGTGACCCATTGATCCGTTTGGTCTGTGGGTTGCTGGTCTGGATGGGTGGTCATCATCTCCTGCGGGTGACTAGGTATATTAGTTATTAAGTCTTTTATATAGTTGTGTGTAATAAGTCTTTTTTTTTGAGGTTTTATGTTCCTTGATTGGTTGATTTTAGAACTAGTTGATCAATTCATGAAAGTGTATCTTCCAAACTATGTACTTAGGATGATTTTACAAATTTTATTAATTTTACATATGATAATTGCAGATAGGCTGAAGATAATATAAGTTATGTCGAAAGCTCACGAATAAAGATGATGATAGCACCATTGACTATTTTATTCCTACTTAAATTGCGATTCCCAAGAGGAACCCATCTATCAGCTATATATATATATATATATATATATATATATATATATATATATATATATATATATATATATATATATATATATATATAGGGCTTATATATTTTATTAGATACCAATAGATTCTTTATTTTCACATTTAGGGCTTATATACTTTATTAGATGCCCAAAAAATTATTTTTATTTTAAATTTTTTTAAAATGTTTTTAAAATGCAAATGTTCTATAGTCTCTTCAACTACATATTACTAGCGTACTAACTGCTTTTCATGCACAACACTTTTCCAAGACAATTGTACTCCTTAGACCAAATGAAGGGGCCAATTTCAAACAGCTTTAAATTGCAATTAATAAGGAGTTTTGTCTGGACATGGCAAAACGTTCTGTTTTAGCTCCATCTTATTTTTCCTTAACCTACGCCAAACAAAGATGTTAACAGTGATAAATATCATCACCGTAACGCTGATTGCTGCTAGTAACACGTAGAAATGAAGGTCTGCAGAAGTTGGTGACGGGTGGTCCATCTCGGTTAATTTCATCAACCGCTTAGCCATTCGTGCGTTGTATGGGAGAGGTAAAGCTAGGATTGTAGTCGACCACGTGAAGTTTGCGAAGTAGGCCCATTCTCTGATAATAGTGTTGATACCTCGGACCGTGTAATTCGTGGACGTACCGATGCAACCATATGCTGAAACGAAGATTTGGGAATAGGACGTGGATCCGTCCGGGCTTGATACATTGAAGCCGGTCTTGTCGTATCGTATCCACAAGCAGTTGTTCAGTCTGCAATTGAACTTATTATCGTCAGAGGGATAAAGTCTTTTCAGACAATTTTCATGTGTATGGGAGAGAGCACCGTTTAGCACTATTCCTAACTCACATGATACCACTGAGTTTTTATGGAATTCAAAGGAGTCAGCTGTACATATTTTTTTTCCTTGCGTCTGAACATTGAGTTAATTGATTTAAGTCTTCAATGACCCTATATGTTTCCTTGTCTGGGGAAATCAATACGTGTTCTGTCAAACTGGATATTACTGGGTTTGAGTTATTCGTCATGAAAGTCAAAAATGGTGATATCCTGTAAGATTGCCAGGCATCGGAAGAATCAAAGGGAATTGAAATTATAATCCTCTGATTTTCAATGCTTACTGTAATTAGGCTGTAATAAAATTCTAACATACGTGTGTCTAACAAAGGAATATAACCTAATTTCTCCCGTCCGTTCTCCACAATTAACGTTAAGTCTCTTATCGGCAAAAATGCGGTGACAGAACACCTTCAGTCACTAATGTAATAGCTTCCACATAGTCTTTTGATTTCTCAATGAAATGTGCAATTCTATTATAGATATGATCTATTTTTGAATTATAATACGTTAACGTTCCCAACCAATCTTGTACTTCCATAATCTGACTGATATTTCTAGAATGTTCGTTCACCAAACTAATAATTTGATTGAGTGAAGTTAACTGATTCCTTAGTTCTGATAAAATCAATTCATTTCCATGAGTCAAAAACTCAATTTTTTTTATTTTTATTACTAATCTTAAGACGATTGGAAATCCCTAAGCCTAAACTTGCAACAGATCCAAATATTTTTAGTGCAGCAAAAATAACCGGTTACGGTTTTCAAGGTTAGTGGGTCTTACTGTCCACAACAAAAGGTCACGAGCTAAAGATACTGCCTCGTAAGTCTTATTTTGTAAGTCGTCGGATAGCATCTCCGCAACTTTTAGTGTTGATGCAAGCAAACTCTCTGTATTAAGAGGAAAGTGTCTTCTATGCATTTCCTTTAATGAAGTAGCAAACCTTGAAATGGAGCTCTTTAAGCTAGTGATGTCATTCTCTGGGAGAAAAAGTGCTTGCATGGGTACTTCTATAACTATGTTACTATAGTGTTATATTTAAAATCTATACTTTAGTTTTGGACCTCTTCACACACGAGAAAAATGTCTGAGTGAATAATATCACTCATAACAATAAAAACTTCCCCTTGGAAACCGGTAATGAGAAAAATATATGAAATTACTCCTGTATTAAGAATAAAAAAATGTTAACATATAAATTTCATAGATAAAAAATAAAAAAAAAATCCCTTACTTCCTCCCTCTTATTTTAATTTCTTATGTGAGCCAATGGTACAATTCTCTCATCAATGGGTTGGGATACGTTCTGAACTCTAAATCTATTGGCCGCTAATGTTTCCTAAATGCTAAATTGGCCTTCAAACTTAGGTGTTAGTTTATATGTATACATTATGTTTGTATACATTATCACCCACGGTATATGTTTTTTTGGGCTTCGCTATTTAATCATGATTCCTTTTCATTATGATTTGTGATTCTTCTTAATTCTTTCGAAGGATATCTAAACGACTTTTGCTTGCATTTATATCTTCTTTTAAAGGATTTGATAAATTAGTTGTAGTTGTTAATAAATGGAATGGCGTTCTAACTGGTGTACCATACAATGCCTAATGCGGCCACATTTTAATTGAGATATGATATGAGTGATTCAGAGTACTTATTACCGCAGGTATTGCAATATCCCAGTTGGGGTCTGATCCCCCTAGTGTTAATCTCAATAACTTTAAAACCTTCCTATTCGGTCTTTCCACTAGCCCATTCGACTCTGGGTGATAGATCATGGTATTGATTTTCTTTATACTAAGGAATTCGCACAATGAGATAGGGAAATGATTATTAAATTATCCACCCGAGTCTGAGATTATTATGTGTGGAATTCCATGTTTACAAATGTAACACTCGTAAAACTTCCCAGAGCATTCAATCGCAGTTTTAGTTTTAAGCACTATCAGTTCTGTATATCGAGTCAAAGCATCTACAATTACTAAGAAGTGCTTCTTTCCTCTGTCGGACTCGTAAAATCCTGTTAATAAATCTAAATTTATCCTTTCAAAGGGTTGATTGGGCACGGGATAAGCCCCTAAGACGACAGGTGTTTTCGTGTGCCCTTTGTTTTCCTGACCAGTGCGAGTATTAGCTATGTGTTTTTTTTATATCTGTAAGCACCGTATGCCAATAAAACAATGATTTGGCTTTCTGTGACATTATGGAGAACCCCGGGTGTCCATGCAATAGATTTGCATGCAACCAATTTAGGACAGTGGATATAAGTGAGATTGGTACCACTACCTGGTTGTTAGTCACATGTGGTGTATTGCGGGTTTTCCTTGTCACGGATCTACACAGAATATTGTCTTTTATTATATAATTCTGCTGTGTATACTTTATATATCACCTTTTTTCACGATTTTTTTCCAAAGCATTTATAACTTTTTCTAATTTCTGATCTTTTCTTTGCTCAGTCTGTAATAATTCAGCGCTCCAGCTCAGATCTTCATGTTCAGATACAGTTTTAACAATAGGCATGGATGTTGATATATCTATTAATTCAGCTAATGACTCCGTACAAGATGACACGGGGTTGCGTGATAATGCATCAGCAATGATATTTGCTCTCCCTGGTAAATACCCGATTCAAGCGCCAAAATCTTGGATGAGCAAATGCCACCAAGTTCGTTTGGGGCCGTGACTAAAGCCTTTAAAGAAGTCGGTTAGGGGTTTATGTTCAGTAAGAACCTTGACAGGATAACCGTATATTATGAACTTAAAATGCACTAGTGAATTAACAATAGATAGTCCTTCCTTGTCTATTACTGCATACTTACTTTCTGAAGTTCTCAGTTTTCGAGAATAAAAAGGTATCGGGAAAAATTGTTCTTCATATTGCTGAAACAATACCCCTCCTACTCCTAAGTCTGAGGCGTCTGTTGCAATGAAAAATTCCTTACCGAAGTCAGGAAATTTTAAGATAGGAGAACTACACAGTTCATCTTTTAAGGTATTAAACGCCTGTGGAGGCTGCTCAGACCATATGAAATTTACGCCCTTCTTCGTAAGATCAGTTAGGGGAGCGACTATTATTGAATAATTGCATATAAAACGCCTGTAATATCCACTACACACCAGAAATTGCTGTATTCCTTTGACATTAGTAGGTATCGGAAAGTTACGGATACCTGACACCTTGGCTTGACACCGTAAAACCCAAATAGACCAATTCTGTTTTGAAAGATTCACACTTACTAATCTTTACCCTAAGTAATGTTGTCTTAGTCTCTGTAGTACTAGTTCTAGTTTACGTAGATGTTCTTCTAAGGTATTGGAAAAGATTTCAAGGTCGTCCATATAGGCATGCAATGTATCCCTTAGCAGGTCTCCAAACACTATGTTATTCATTCTTGTAAATGTTATGGGAGCACAACGTAAACCAAAAGCCATACGTAAAAATCCATAATGTCCCCTGGCTGTGCTGAAGGCTGTGTATGGGATACTATTTTCTTCTAATAATACCTGGTGATAAGCTTTAAGTAAGTAAAAACTGCTAAAATATTTATTCTGACCTAACAAAGATAAAATATCGTCAGTACATGGCACTGGGAATCGATCAGGGATCGTTTATTCTTTCAAGCGATGGAAATCTACGCAGATACGCCATGCTCGATCTTTTTTCGGTACAACTATTAATGGAAAATTAAAAGGGCTGTTCGATTTCCAAATGACTCCTTCTTCTAGCATTTTACCTACTTCATCATTTATCTCATTCTGAAATTTCATAGGGAGTCTCTACGAGGGTATATAGATAATTTTCTGCTTGTCCTTTAACCTTATTTGATGTTCTCTGACATCCCTTTTACCTAAGGATCCATCCGTAGTGGGAAAAAAATTATGATATTTAGTTAAAAGTCCAAAAAATTTTTGCTGAATATCTTCTGTCTTTTCTGATTTTATTTTTAATAGATTGCAAAAGGGATTCATTCGCAACTGATCGAGCAAGATTGATTTCAGCGACGGTAAAAATATGATGTTTATAAACTTCTACATCAAAGATATGTTGATTTTTGTGAATTACTAAAGTGGTATTTAAATGATTACAGACTTCAATATTACATCGTTGATGTGAGCCTACTGTTTAAATAGCTTGTGTGACGGACAATCCGTTAATTTTCAAAGTGTCGGGAAGGATTATTATTTCAGATCCCGGTAACGTTTTCTTTACTTGTACTATTAAATTCGAAGGTACATTGGGCTTGATAGATTGCGTGCAAGATGATATTATGGGTGAACGAGAATTCTGTTGGGTCGCGTATATTATTTCTTTATTAGTGACACAAGTTATTGGTTCTTCAACGTACGTCACTGTTTTATTTGTCGTCTCCTTTTCATCCAAAACTGATTTTAAGGTATTAGAAGACTTATAGAATTTTCCTTTGATATACACGCCGTGCTTGGCAGGGGCTAAGATAATGATTTGATTATACATAGATGGGTATCCTATAATTACAGCTGGATACATATCAATGTTTTGTACAACAAAAAAGGTATCGGCAAACGTGCGCTTACAGACCTTGTACTGAACATGAGTTACGCCTATTACATTTAATTCTTTATTTCCTATACCCGAGAGCCTTACTCCGGCCTTCTCTATAGGGAAGTTCGAAAACAACAAATGATGTGTCCTAAAATCCATGATATTACGTGGACTACCAGAATCAAAAAATAATGTAAAGGATCGGTGTTCTAAATTTATAGCATATAATGTTGGTTGTAACTCATTTTGACTTATTATTGTGTTAATTTGTTGCAAATCTACGGGAGCATGCACTAATTTATTTGATTCGGTCGTGTGTTTCGTAGGAAAATCTATTGCCTCACAATGATTTGATAAAACATTAAATGGGTTATTTAACACTACTGATGTTGATTTAAATGACCCAACATGACTCTCCTCCCCACTGGAGTTAATTATGTGGTAATTGCCTTGCTCTGCACATTTTGAAAACTAGTCTGACCTTGCGAGTTCTGGCTAGACGGCCCAGGATCAGAGTTATTTGAAGAACTATTTGTTTGTTTTTGATTCTGAACTACATTGACGTTTGGCTTATTCTTCTTATTGAACTGAGGATTTTTCTTTTTATTTCCAAATGGAACTGACTGTGGAATTGACTGTGGATTTGACTGTGTATTTCTAGGATTCTGTTGTGTATTACGCGAGTAGCACTGACTATATGAATGAGTTGAACTATTATGTAACGAACAAAATCTCGTTCCGCAGTCTGCTATCAAGTGACTTTGACGTTTGCAATTATAGCACGTCATTCCTGCGACTTGACTATTATTAACTACGTTTACTTGTTGTGGCTTTGTTTAATTTTTTGCAAAAACTTATGTAAACAAGGGATCAAGATCAGTACACTTAGACATGTGTTTCTTTATCTGTTTACATACGTACAATTCTGTACTTGCTGGTGTTAACTTTTTATCAAAATACCGCACTAAAGCTTCAGGCAACATAAGTGTCATGCAAGTTGAATACAGTAATCGTAAGAAATCTTTCACGGAGATGTTATCTTTAGTAACTCAAGTGGGATTAACTAAAATATCCTGATACTCGTTTAGCCTATCGGCAATGAGAGCAGCTCTCTCTATAACATTAAGCTGAGTCATAGTTGCTTGATTAAGTGTATTTCTTAATGTTAAAACTACATCCAAGACTTCCTCACCGCCATAGACTGCACGTAGCCTAACTTTGAAATCGTCCCATGTAACTGCCTCTTGAAACGAAACTCCCCTCAAATAAGCACTCGCATTTCCTTTAGAAAAGTCTATAAAACTTTTAGCTTCTTGTAATTGTACAAATGGGTCTATAAATTGTTTAGCATTTAAATGGGCGTCGATGGAAGAAATCCACGACTCAACATTCTGAGGTAAGAAGCCATTGACTCGACCTTGAAAAGGAAGGATAGCTGATCATGCATTAACTAACGTAACAATGGGAGCCGGAATGGGGTTACTCGAGCCGAGGGTGGGGTTATTTGGACTCAAGGAGGTGTTATGTTGACTTTAGCTTGTTTTTTATATCTTCGATTCCTTGCAATCCTATCAAAATCTTTATATGAATACAGATGTCCACTGCGTAAACGCATTAACACTATTCAATAAAGATTATAACAGAATCCCCCTATACAATGATACAAATATAAAGATATTTCCCTAGAACTTCTTAAAGAAAACGGAATTAGCACAGAGAGAAAAAATTCTAGACAAGAATTTGAAGTTGAATACATTGTCCTTTAATGAAAGAAAAAATGAAGATTAGCAAACAACTCACCCCAGCAATAATGAACGATTGACTCGTGATAACTACACTTCACTGTCTAAAACTGAAATAAATAAAGAAATGTACTTAGCCTGGGTTTATATGGGCGAAAGGTGATGTCGTCATTCCCTCTCTCTCTCACTGGTTTGCGAGAGTTTTGATGTTTGTGTGAATGTTTTCGGTCCGATTTCCCGTTGTAATGTTGAACGTAGTGTTTCAGCGATAAGATTCTCGAATGTTTAATAAACGTTGAATGTCAGTCCTTCGTTTTCTTAAGATGTTGATTGAAGATCCAGTTCCTCAGTTTGTATAACATTCATATGTTGGTATTCAATGTGTTCATTTTTTTCGGTGGACGTAGATACTTCGTCAAAATTGAAGATTCATTACTCCTGATACTAAAGTTGTTTTAGGTTAACCGCTGCCACCAATTGTTAGTGTGGTACTGTTATAAACACACATTACTTTTCCAATCAAATGTCTCTTCAATGTGTTATAATGTTTAGACTTGGTAGGTTACTTCTTCTGAATAAGTCCATGTAAGTTAACTTTAAAAAAGTTTATTACATTAAAAACGGTTATTAACATCTCCTTCAAAGGAGTATAGATGGTTTTGGTCGGATGACCATTCCGTAAGACAGCTTGACCAGAAGTAACTAAAATATCCATATTGATGATAACGTCTAGTTAGTTATCTCAGTATTTAATGATATATGTAACCACAACATTAATACCGGAAGGTACTTGGATCCGGCGAGAGACAACTCTTTCTCACGGCTTGTATTGTGTTTATTCTTCATGAAAAATAATACATTGCAAATGGGTAGCAGTGTCTTGACTTTCGTATCCTGCTGATTTGGCATTCTCACACTCGCTCCTAACTTCTACATTGACCTCTTAGGTCATGGATTTACACATGTAATTTTACATACAATAGACTAGTAGTAGAAGTAGTAGTAGTAGTAATAGTAGTAGTAGTAGTAGTAGTAGTAGTAGTAGTAGTAGTAGTAGTTTTTTCAATATTATTAATATTATTAATATTATTATTATTATTATTATTATTATTAGTTATATTATTATTATTATTATTATTATTATTATTACTATTATTATTATTATTATTATTATTATTATTATCATTATTATTATTATTATTAATATTATATGTATTATTATTATTATTATTATTATTATTATTATTATTATGTAGACCAAAACCCTACTTGGAAAAGAAAAATATTATAAGCCCTTTCGTGTTTACAGGGAAAATAGTCTAGCGCGGAAATAATATAAAGTAAAAAATAAGTAATGAACAGTTTAAATTAAATATTTTAAGAAAATTTTCAACATTGAAAGGGATCTTTCATATATGAATTATAATTCACCATGAAATAAAAAAAAGATACTCATATCCTGAAAAGTTATTAAGTAGAGTTTTTGATCTCATACCTTTAAATCAAAATTATATCTAAGACAAAAGTTTGACGAGAGATCTGTATAGAGTCCTTAAAAGAGGAAATCTTCATCCATACATCATACTTTATTTCCCCCAATTATTCTGGATGAAAGTATAGTTTGTAGATCAATGAATATGGATAAGAATTTTCTCTTAAATTTCCTTTAGTCTCTCTCTCTCTCTCTCTCTCTCTCTCTCTCTCTCTCTCTCTCTCTCTCTCTCTCTCTCTCTCTCTCTCTCTCTCTCTACGTTTAGTGTTGAAGCTCTGTTGAATGAACGCTTTTCCTCCTCTATTTCTTCATCCAATGAATTTTAGCCCAAACGGTCCAAGTTGTGAGTCCATCCGCATCGTTTACTATTCAAAAAAATAATTCTTGACACCAATTTCTATTTGACACATATTCATTGTTATAATTGGTTTACAAAAAATTCAGCAGAGAGTTAAATATTTAATCATATCTTCTACTTTGATTAAAAACACCTTTTCATGTTTTGTAGACAAAAGAAAAAAAAAATCGCCCATTTGCATGTAAGTACCAATAGCCAGGTCCTTTTTAAATTTCTCAAAACCGAAACATCAACATATATACCCTCGAAATAGCAATACAAAGCCCATCTATCTTGAGGTAATGGAAACGAACACCAGTAGTAAATGAAACAAGAACCTATTGTTTTAAGCGATATCTTTTTTTATTTGGAATATTGTGAAAGTAATATGAATAGAATTTTGAATTTACAACCGCTTAAAGAGAAGTTAAAATAGCCACAATATCATCAGGATATATATTCTTGAAAAGGCAATACTGAGACCATCTATCGTGAGTTAATAAAAACAAAGAACACTGGTAGTAAATGAAACCAGAACCTAGGAATTTTATGAGAAACATATGAATGGACGTAAAATAGTCTTAATAATAGGAAGTCTTCTATTTCGAAATAACCTTCCTCATAAAATCATAAACTGAATTAATTCATTTGCCTAAGATTATACCAACTTTATATCTTTTATATTTAATTTGACTATTTTGTCAATAATTCTTCTATTAAACCATATACACATAGATCATAAAAATACAATGAAAAACATAATAGTATCCAAAACTAAATATTATTATTATTATTATTATTATTATTATTATTATTATTATTATTATTATTATTATTATTATTATTATTGTGGTTGTTGTTGCTTTTACTTGCAAAAATATAACCTTAGTTGGAAAATATGGATGTTTAAAGACCAAGGGCCCCAAAAGGGAAAATAGCTTAGTGAGAGAAGGATATCAGATATAATACAAGTGAAATTTAGAAACAGTGCCATTAAAATAAATATTTTATATGTAATCTAAGCAAACTTAAAATTAAAATAAGAGGAGAGATAAGATGTATCAGTTTGCATGAGTGTACTCCCAAGCAAGAAAAATTTTACCCAAGAAACGGGGAAACCATGGAACAGAGGCTATGGCATAGCCCTTGTCCTAGAAGAGCTGCTTACCATACCTGAAGAGTCTTTTCTACTCATAAAAAGAGGAAAGTAGCCACTGAACAATTACAGTGCAGTAGTTAACCCCTTGAGCGAAGAAGAATTGTTTTGTAATCTCATTGTTGTCAGGTGTATGAGGAGAGAAGAGTATGTGGAAAGAATAAACCTTACTCTCTGGTGTATATGTGGGCAAAGGAAAAAGGGAGTCGTATCCAGAGAGGGGTCGAAGGTAATACTGACTGGTCAGTCAAAGGACCCAACAACTCTACAGCGGTAGTAACACAACGGGTGGCTGGTGCCCTGGTCAACTTTCTATTTACAAACAGGGTAAGAATTAGCTTTTTAGAATATAATAACAATACTTAAACAAAGTTTTTAGAGAAAATACGAGCCAACAATATTTAACAAAACAACAAACGTCAAATACGTTTGCAACCCCATACAATATATTTGTGAATATTAGCAACTCTCGATAACAA
>NC_090758.1:26985596-27028096 GCF_036898095.1 Palaemon carinicauda | reverse complement strand
ATGCTTAACATTCTTTCAGACAACAGTAAATTTTGTGGAATTGGGTGTCCAGAATTTAGTTTGTTTTATAAAGTAGAGGACAAAATCAACCGTAACCTTAAATAACTCAAAGATGAATCCTTTTTATCAGAAGAAACATACCGTTCCTTGTACAGCACTGGTTCATCCTTCAGTGTTTTATATGGTTTACCCAAGATTCACAAAGCTGACATACCATTACGTCCCATTCTGGCTACTTACAACTCCGGTAATTTTGGTATAGCAAAATTTTTAGTCCCTCTACTCAGTGATCTCATTTCCAATGCTTACACCTTGCAAAACTCATCCCAGTTTGTACCTCATATTCTCCAGGAAGATCCCAATAGTTTTATGGTCAGTTATGATGTTACCTCTTTATTTACTAATATTCCACTATCAGAAAGAATTGACATTATTTTAACTAGACTATTTCCAAACCCAACTTCCTCATTTTATGGTTTTAACGTTAACTCTTTTAGAAAATTACTTGAACTTGCCGGAACAGAAACTTTCTTTATTTTCAATAACAAAGTTTACAAACAGGTCGATGGTATGGCAATGGGTTCTCCCTTGGGCCCTACCTTTGCAAATATATTTATGTGCCACCTAGAAAAGTTGTTCATTGATCAGTGCTCTGTTTCCTTTAAACCCTTATTTTATAGACATTATGTCGATGATACATTTGTTCTTTTTAGAGATAGACACCATGCCACTTTGTTTTTAGAGTACATAAACTCATTTCATTCAGATATCAAGTTCACTTTGGACTCCGAACATAATGATCAACTTTCCTTTTTAGATATCAAGATTTCACGTTGTAATGGTGCATTTAGTACTGGCATTTTTAGAAAACAAACTTTTACAGGACTTGGGTTAAACTTTTTTAGTCACTGTCCTATTTCATTTAAAGTAAAATCATGTAAAACATTGATTTTTAGAGCTTTTAATCTTTGTTCAGATTGGGGTAGATTCCACGAGGAAATTAGATTTTTTAAATCATATTTTATTAGGAACTGTTATCCATGTGACGTGTTTGATAAATTTACAAAACAGTTTTTAGATAACTCTTTTACTCCGAAAGCCACCGTACTATACGTACCAAAGAAGCAAATGTATGTGTCTCTACTATTTATATATAACTATAAAAATGTTAAATGTAAACTTGAGAAAGCTCTTTCTAATTTATATCCATATGTTAATTTTAAGTTTGTATTAAAAAAATCCACTATCCAGAGGCAGCATGTTCACATTCAAAGACACTCTACCAGATTTGATGCGGTCCTCAATTGTTTATTTATCCAATTGTCCTAAATGTAAGATAGGAACTTATATTGGTTGTTCCAACCGTCTATTGAGGATCTGCATTGACTCTCATAGAGGAGTCAGTCACCGTACAGGTTGTATTTTAAATAAAAAAGAATTTTCTTCCATACGTAATCACACTCAAGAATGCAAGCAATTAATTAACTATTCTAATTTCCAAATTCTAGCCCAATCATCCAATAGCTATTCTCTACCTACCCTCAAATCCCTTTTCATTAAACAGGTATCCCCTACTCTCAATCACTCAACAACCTCTGTTCCTTTACATATTGCCTAACCACTTTCCCCACTTAATCTTCAACCATTACTTACATGCTCTAACGTCTAAACCTCCCCGTCCGTCCATGTCTCAGTCTTGGATTTTTTTCCATAATACTATGAGATTCAGGGCCTCTGTAACACAGTTTTTACTCAATAATTTTTTATCTATGAATTTCATAAATATAACGCTTCTTCAGAATGCACATTATATCTACACATAAATTTTAAGTATATTCTGCATTACGTAGGTTGAATAAATTTGGTACTTATAATGTAAAAGTGACGTTTTTTGAAGACGGGCCAACTTACTCAGAGAAAAGGTTTCGAACGCACTCGTTACGTAACTTATGACGGCATTTCTTCCCTCTTTCTCGATCGATGATTGGCTATACTTAACGAAGGCTATACCTCTGCCAGCTATGACACAAAAGTTTAAATAAAAGCAAAGCAGTACACCTTTATGAACTCTGAAACCTCTCCACTGATAATTGTCATTATGAACAAACCAACAAAATATGTTAATAAATATAAAAACACTTCGATTATTAGTCTAACTCCCAAAATAAGTTTCCTAAGAAATTACAGTCGACTTTATAGGTCACAATCAGATTGACAAGGTGTAGGGAATAGTTGGTAATTTTCAAAAACGTATTAGACAACCTTGATTTGATAACTGCTACATCAAATGTCAAGCAATTTTTATTTATTGCCCATCTACCTACCTATTTACTGTAAAAAAAAAAAAGAAAAAAAAAATAGCCGGTACCGTATTTTGGCTTCAAACCTTCACCAATAATTATCGTCATAATGATGACTTCATGAGGCTCCACCCACTTTGGCCTCGTTATAATTCAGGCTATCATAGGCATTTAAATTCTGGCTATAAAAACTCATTCCTCGAGTAGTTGTAAGAAGTGCTAAATTATCCCCAAGGATCCCAGCAGTTGGCCTAAACGTTTAATTCATGTATACTACTGTTGAGGCACTACTGCTACAGTAGTATTACTACGCTAGCACAGATACCCCACCCACATTTATGTATCGTTCCGCCATTCATAAAGTCTTTGTAATGTTTTTCCACTGTATAATAAGCCATGGTCTCCTCAAAAATTAAGTTTAACATTAGATGATAGGTTATTTCATTAAGCTGACAAATTATGGCAACTGGGTATGTTATTGCCGATGTTGAAGCTAAAGATAAAGTATGGTATCATTCCTTCATTGCATTATCATCTTTACTACTATTTGTTTTGCTACATGTGGTAATTATTTTAAAGGATAAATGAGTTATGTTCACTTTACTTCTATGAATTCCCATTAGATGTACAAATAAAACTCCTAAAACTATTCATGATTTATTTACAAAATGCAGTCATGCCCAAAACATAGCCAATACGGTCGTACGGCCTAAGAAGAAGAAAAGAAATTATATCGGATGATCAGTTGGTCTGATGGAGAGTTTAGCACAAAAATCTTATTTTAACAAAAATAGTTATATAAAGACTGTTTACATACAATCTCTCTCTTTCTCTCTCTCTTGGTGGCATAGTGAATAGTTAATGGAAATGTTCAAAAGCCTGAGTGACATTACAAGTATTATAATCATATTACGCTAAATACAAATCAGACCATAAACATTGGATTTAAATGAGAAACTGAATAATTACCTATTCAGGCTATAGTAAATATGGCCACGGGCTTTCTCTTGACTGTATAAAGTTGCAAGTCGTAAGACAAATGCAGTTTTGCAACCACGGGGGCAATTCCAAATCCTGTTAGCCATTCTTGACTGTTATGGGTTTCAGAGCAGATGTAACAAGGTGAATGGGTGTCTGGTGGATGGGCGGGGTAAAAGTTTGTCAAAAGGTGTTTACATTGCTTACGTAATGAATGTTTTCGACTCTTGGCTCGTTATCACTGGCCATGGCATCGGATAGATCATTATTACTCTATAAAAATTAAAACTATCGGGTTTAGGTTATTGATAATGCCGACAAAATTTGTGTGTGGTTGTAAAATATACATATGTCAACTTTCAGCTACATCCGATGCTTTGATAAGGAGCAAAGTCCAAAAAACCGTGTTACAGAGGCCCTGAATCTCATAGTAGGTGTGTTTCATTCTTATCCAGAGTTTATTTTGTTTTGTCTGTTTTTTTTCTTTTATTCCAGGTTATTTCTGTGTATTATTATTTTGATTCCCATATCTATGATGTTTTGTGAATTCTTCTTTAAAGTGTTCTGTATATTTGTTCTGATTTTGATATTGCTCTTTTCCTATATCATTCATTTAATGTTTTAATGTTTTAATTTTTTAATTTTTAATATGATTTATATGGTTTAATTTATTATTTTTTAGTTATTTCATCCAATTCATTTTTTAAGTATTTCGATGTATTTGTTAGTTTTTCCCTTTTTAACAAAATTTCATTGACTAACATAATGTCTATTGATGTGTGTTTTACATTCACCTTCTTAGCTCCGATGATGGGAAATGTTGTTACCAAAAGCTTAGCCAATAAACTGTCCAAATATATATATATATATATATATATATATATATATATATATATATATATATATATATATATATATATATATATATATATATATATATATATATATATATATGAGAGAGAGAGAGAGAGAGAGAGAGAGAGAGAGAGAGAGAGAGAGAGAGAGAGAGAGAGAGAGAGAGAGATAACAATAGTATATATGGTGAATAAGAAGAATATATTAATATATATCATTTCCCAAAATTTTTATTTTCTTCTAATATTTACTTGAAAAATTAACATTTCCCTGCCATTTTTTAACATTCCCCAAATCATTAGTCCCCATCTAACATTGCCAAGCCTTCATCATTTTTGTGATATGTATCAAAACTTTAGTATTCTTCTAACATTTCATAAACTTTCAACATTCTTTTGATATTTCCTACATCTCTAATAATCTTCTAAAATTTCCAAAACCAATTCCATTCATCTGGTATTTTAAAACCTTTATCATTCTTGTAATATTTCTGAAACTTTTAACATTCATAAAACGTATCCAAAAGTTAATCATTAACCTTCTCCTAAACCTTTGCCATTACTCTAACATATGCCAAACCTGTGCAATTCTGATCGCATTTCCCAAACGTTGACCTATCTTAAAACATTTCCTAAGCCCATACCATTCCGGCAACATTTAAAAAACCTTTAACGTTCTTCTAACTTTTCTCTAACCTTCACCATTTTTCTAACGTCAATATAACAGGTTGCACACCTTCAACATTCATCTAACTTTTTCCAAACCACTAATATTCATATAACATTCACTAAACCTTTAACAATCCCCAAAGTTTCCTAAACATTTGTAATTTTCCAATGTTTCCTGAACATTAAAATTTCTTCTAACTTCTCGTAAAACATTAACATTATTATAACATTTTCCTAAGCATTACCATTTCTTTAACATTTTCAATACCTTTGAAATTCCTCTAACATTTCCTAAACTATTAATATTCTTCTAACATTTCTCTTGATATTAACATTCATCTAGCATTTCCCAAACTATTAACATTCAAGTAACCTTTCCCAAACTTTTAACATTCTCCACCCATTTCCCAAGCCACTAACTCAAGCAAGATGCTTGTGTCGTATGCTACAAGAAGAATGGCCATTGACTTTTATCTTTCTTCGTGGTCAAGTGGTATGTCACAGTTTTTACATGTTACGTGAAATCAGGGATAGTTTCTAGGCCGGGCAAAAGCTATTGTCTTTGAGTGGTTTTGCGTGGGGCTTTGATACCGGGGTCTGTAAGAGGATGCAGACATTAATGTAATAAAAATGTACAGATTATTTTAATATGAAAAACACGTCTGCATGCGCAAAATTTATCATTAATGGAACACCAAGTCACAAACCTACTAATTAGCTACGATGGTGAAGATGGGTAGATTTCAATTCTCAATACAAAAAAACCTGAATTCTACTACTATATGTACAGAATAATTGTCATTGAATTTTATCTTTCTTCGTGGCCTTGTGGTATGTCACTGTTTATATCAGTTTTGGACCAAGGGTCGATTCCCTGCCGGTCAGAAGCTATTTTCATTCATTGTTTCCACCGGGGGCTCAAATCCTGAGGTTGGTAAGAAAATAAACAAATCAATGTATCAAAATTATATGAATTATTTAAGTATATATATATATATATATATATATATATATATATATATATATATATATATATATATATATATATATATATATATATATATATATATATATATATATATATATATATATATATATATATATATATATATATATATATATATATATATATATATATATATATATATATATATATATATATATATATATATATATATATATATATATATATATATATATATATATATATATATATATATGTATACATATATATATATATATATATATATATATATATATATATATATATATATATATATAAATATATATATATATATATATATATATATATATATATATATATATATATATATATATATATATATATATATATATATGTGTATATATATACATATATATTTATATATATATATATATATATATATATATATATATATATATATATATATATATATATATATATATATATATATTTATATATATATATATATATATATATATATGTATATATATATATATATATATATATATATATATATATATATATATATATATATATATATATATATACTATATATATATATATATATATATATATAAATGTATATATATATATATATATATATATATATTATATATATATATATATATGTGTATGTATATATATATACATATACACTATATATATATATATATATATATATATATATATATATATGTATATATATACTTTATATATATATATATAAATATATATATATATATATATATATATATATATATATATATATATAAATATATATATATATATGTATATATATACTGTATATATATATGTATATATACATATAAATTATATATATATATATATATATATATATATATATATATATATATATATATTTATATTACATATAAATTATATATATATATATATATATATATATATATATATATATATTTATATTACATATAAATATATATATATATATATATATATATATATATATATATATATATATATATATATATATATATATATATATACACATAATTATATACATATAAATTATATATATATATATATATATATATATATATATATATATATATGTATATATACATATAAATTTTATATATATATATATATATATATATATATATATATATATATATATATATATATTTATATATATATACTCTATTCGAAAATAATTTCTCTTCAAACAGACTATCCTACAGATACTTTTCAGAATATTATCATAACTACAACTATTTTTCTCCATTTATTGTTTGGTATTGACACGAGCTTTGGATCACTTCACCACCCTTCTTCATGACTATTTTGAGTTTTGAATCTGCACTTCAATATATATGGTATAGTGGTGAAAATTTGATATAAAACTTTATGAAAATTCTGAAAACATTTATCAAATTCGATAAATAATATTTTTAAACTCTTTGAGACATATATACGAAAATCCTACATCATCTCAAAGAACACAATTGATTTTTCCAAAAGGCTTCACAATAATTTTACGAAGCTACCGATTCCATTCTTTGCAGCCAGACTGACGTCATCTCCCCGGGAACGCAATCTCTTGTTCAAAGCAGAAAAGTGTGAAGCTTACACGCTCCCTTAGAGATTTGGTGTGGATCTACATTGATCTCGGACTCAATTCCATTTGGAGCCGCGTCTATCCCTATGACAAATTGGAGTCTCGATGCTCCTGTATTTTTTTCTGCTATGAAACACTCTCTGAATTCCTGTTCATGACGTTTTCGCCAGTTTTTTTTATGATTGTTTGTGCATTTGTTTATTTCCGAACAGTTTCCTGGCCACAATTTTAATATTAGAGTAATGAAACTTGCAGGGATTAACTCAAATGTAATACACTGGAATTTATTCCTATTTAGAAGGTCAAGGTCAAAGATTAAGGTCACGGTCAAGCAAAATGTCTAATTCACGTATTCTGCCATAAGTTTCGACATCGTTGTCACAGACTTCAAGCCTGGTTCATAACCGAGTGTATGAAAATTCACACTAATTAATATATTTTGATGTCAAAGGTATAGGTTAGGATCTAACAAAAGGTCGAAAAACAAGCAGCTGCGTTGGTTTTAACTCAACCTAGTGCCCCTCTAGTTCCATCTGGTTTTTATTCTCATTATTGATAGTATGGTGGAAGATGTGGATCTCAAGTAGTCGAATTTATACTTAATATTGAAAGTTCTTTAGTAAGAACGTCACCAAAAATACCAGGATATGGGGAGATGTGTCCCCCCTCAAAATACTTTACCCCTGTGTGGCCACGATTTAAACTCAGATTAAGTTACACTAAAGAGGGAGATATTCAACTCTCTCTCTCTCTCTCTCTCTCTCTCTCTCTCTCTCTCTCTCTCTCTCTCTCTCTCTCTCTCTCTCTCTCTCTCTCTCTCAATTTTGAATATTACTTTTTTGGAAATCCCGTACCTGTTTCTCAAGGATATAATTTTGAAGAAAATCATTTTATTTGTATTTTTTTATCTATTTTTATTGTTTGCCATACAAAGGATCATTTTCTTTTCTTTATTCAAAAATAAAATATAATAAAGATATGAAATCATGGACTGGCAACTTACCAGTCAACAGAAAACTTTTTTCTTAATAATAGATTTCATAATAGTTTTCATTAGACGTTTAGACTTGAGTAGCAACGCACAGCGAATCGTTGAATAAGCTTAAAATCATAATGATTTAAAATTACCCATAAAAATTTAATTTATCACCTGGTAAACTAGAATTAACTTAATTGAATTAAGGTGTTTTACCACAAAAATTCTAATGGGATTTTAATCATAGAAAATACCTAAAGCTCACTATGGCAAGATTTAATAGGAATAAGATTCTACAGAGATTAGCTCCTTTAGATCTGCCGCTACCAGTTGTAGTAGTAGTAGTAGAAGTAGTAGTTGTAGTAATAGTAGTAGTAGTAATGATATTATATTAGTGACAATAATGTTTATTTGGAATACTTTGCTGGACTAGCTGAATTTGGTCTTTTTGAAATTCCTCATACACCTCTCTCTCTCTCTCTCTCTCTCTCTCTCTCTCTCTCTCTCTCTCTCTCTCTCTCTCTCTCTCTCTCTCTCTCTCTCTCTCTCTCTCTCTCACCAAATGTGGCCATTGTTGTTACTTATCACAATCGCTCCTTAGAATTGCAGAAGTTGGATTCGATTTCTAAATAAACCACATCCAGTTGTGGTGTGGAACAGAACAATATCTCATCCAGATTAACGCCTCCCAACGAATGCTCGACGCAGTTGGTTTGAAGTGACATTGACATTGCCTTATCAAGTAGGACAATGCACGAGAAACGTCACTAAGAGGGCACTAAAAACTTAATGTTGGAGACAATATGCCTCATTTTGATCCTCCAAATATAGTAGATGTAAAACACCGGAGACGGGTTCACTATCTCGGCTAAAGTTCTAAGTTATTGGCGCGAGGGAATGAAACTCACATCTTCTATAATTAGATATATTGAACAGTGTAACTTGTATATCGGACGAGGTTTTAACTGCAAAAAATAATGACAGCTTGTCACTGAAGAAAATACAGCAATTTCATGATTAAATTAATCACAATAGGGTTCATTACAAAATAAATACATCAATGGTACAGGATTAAAATAATCACATTAGTTTTTATTGCAATAAATAGCAGACTTATATATTTTCCCAACGGTAATTCTATTTCAGGTTAAGTTCAAAAGAACATTCACAGATGGTGCCTTTTATCGCCTGCGAGCGATTAGTTTTCGAGCTTAATGTGTAATTGGTCCTTTTCACACGGATATACACCTCTAGATCAACGTGTTAGTCAACCCAGCAAAGCCAGCACACAGATGCTCTCATCATGGAGGACAGTCATGCACTGCCACGGTCCAAGGCCGTGACGTCACTCCGTCTGGCGAGAGAGGCTCCTCTGATCCGATCAATCATGGAGCTAAGACATAGCAATCCCCATATAAGGTTATAGTTCTGACTCTTTGAGTTGATCCTGGAGATATTAATAAAGGAAACTAAATCAATATTCATGGAATAACAAAGAACACATTAATTTCTTGGGGATACATCATGCCCTATCTTGCAGTAGATGTTGTATGAGCAGTTGGAGACAATAGATACGCGATTGACACAAGCTGAGGGATTATCAGAGTAAACTTGTCAGATTTCAATTCGAATTTGTTCAACACAGAGGACATGCGTCCAAAAATATCGTCGTAGAACTGCTAAGCACTCGTGAACTAGTTCGAGTGGAAAGCGTGTGATGTGGTTGAGAATACCAGATATGTTTGAAGGAGGAACTGCAACAGTGCTTATTGAAGCCATAAATCATGTGACTTTATTGACCAGTTACAGATCTAAAGGAGCTGATCTCTTTAGAATCTTACTCCTATTAAATCTTGTCATTTTGAACTTTAGGTATTTTCTATAATTAAAATCCGGTTAGAATATTTGTGGTAAAACACCTTAATTCAATTCAATTTATTTGAATATGAAAAACACGTCTAAATATGCTAATTTTATCATTAATCGAATGCCAAGTCAAAAACAACCAATTAGATACGATGGTGAAGATGGGTTGATTTCATCAATTCTAGGTATAAAAAAAACCTGAATTCGGCAAGTTTAAGTACAGAAGAATTGTCACTGAGTTTTATATTTTTTTCTTGGCAAGTGGTAAGTCACTATCTATACAAGTTTACTGGACCAGGGTTCTACATTCGATAACTCAAAAGTAGTTGTCATTAAGTGATTTCACGTGGGGCTCTGATCCCAAGGTTGTTAGGAGAATCAAGACATTAATATATATAAAATATATGGCTTATTTGTATATATACATATAGATACATACATATATATAAATATATATATATATATATATATATATATATATATATATATATATATATATATATATATATGTATATATATATATATATATATATATATATATATATATATATATATATATATATATATATATATATATATATATATATATATATATATATATATATGATGTTTTCTTATAATAACGTTCGAGGATTCTACCTTAAGTAAAGTCAAACGAATTTCACATTTGGCTTCAGAGGGGAAGACCTCAATGGGATGATATTTTTAAATGATTTAGTTCTTTTCAATTGAAGTCTTAATAAAAATAGATTCTCTCAGCGCTTTTTTATGCATCTGGATTTTTTTTTCAAACACACGCACACACAGGCACACACGCACACACATAAACAGACACACTCACACACACACACACACACACACACACACACACACACACACACATATATATATATATATATATATATATATATATATATATATATATATATATATATATATATATATATATATATATATATATATGTGTGTGTGTGTGTGTAAACTAGGCAAACTGTTCATTCTGATAAGTAGGCCTTCTCCACCAAGAAGATCATTGCTACACAGTATCCTAGAAGTGTTATTCCAGCTATGTCCAAGTTATGGAAAGATCTTCCTAAACGGGTAGTAGAATCAGTAGAAATTCAAAAGTTAAAAGTTGCAATAAATTTTTATATGTGGAAAAGACTGACACTAGTCTTTTTATAGTTTGTATATGACATATCTGTTTTGACGTTGTTATTGTTTTTAGAATTATTTATTGTTAATTTGTTCTCATCATTTATTAATTTCCTTATTTCCTTTCCCTTTTGGGCTATTTTCCCTGTTGGAGCCCTCGGGTTTATAGTATCTTGCTTTTCCAACTATGGCTGCAGCTTGACTAGTAATATTATTAATAATAATAATAACAATAATAATAATAATAATAATAATAATAATAATACAAATATATTATTTATATGTGTATATATATATATATATATATATATATATATATATATATATATATATATATATATATATATATATATATATATATATATATATATATATATATATGTATATATATATATATATATATATATATATATATATATATATATATATATATATATATATATATATATATATATATATATATTTATTTATTTCAAATATAGTCTTTGGGTGATTCTGCCTGGGGCTCTGATCCTGAGGTCGTTAAGAAAATCCAGACTTTAATGTATTAATATATATAGCTTATTTGAAATATGAAAAAAAACACGTTTAAATGTGCAAAAATTTATCATTAATCGAATGCCAAGTCCCAAACCTACCAATTAGCTATGATGGTGAAGATGGGTTGATTTAAATTCTAAGTACAGTAAACCTAAATTTTACAGGTATACTTACAGAAGAATTGTCATTGACTTTTATCTTTCTTCGTGGCCAGGCAGTATGGTCACTGACATACAGATATCCTGGACCAGGGTTCAAATCCCGGCCGGTCTGATATTATAGTCTTTGGGGGATTCCGCCTGGGGCTCTGATCCCGAGGTCGTTAATAGAATCCAGACTTTAATGTATTATTATATATGGCTTATTTGAAAAATGGATAAAAAACGTTTAAATGTGCAAAAATTTATCATTAATCGAATGCTAAGTCCCAAACCTACTAATTAGGTACAATGGTGAAGACGGGTTGAATTCAATTCTAAGTACAGAAGATCTGAATTTGACAGGTATATGTACAGAAAAATTGCCATTGACTTTTATCTTTCTTCGTGGCTGAGTGGTATGGTCACTGGCATACAGATATCCTGGACCAGGGCTCAATTCCCGGCCGGTCTGATATTATAGTCTTTGGGTGATTCCGCCTGGGGCTCTGATCCCGAGGTCGTTAAGAGAATCCAGACTTTAATGTATTAATATGTATGGTTTATTTGAAACATGAAAAAAATGGGTTTAAATGTGCAAAAATCTATCACATTTATATATATATATATATATATATATATATATATATATATATATATATATATATATATATATATATGTATGTATATATATATATATATATATATATATATATATATATATATATATATATATATATATATATATATATATATATATATATATATATATATATATATATATAATGAGTGCTACACCGGAAGCACATTTAGACAGCTTCAGTGTAGGATTTCGGAGCACATGGGGAGATCGGTACGAACCAATATACCGTTAAGTAAGAATCCAATTCCAGCTATTCATGACCACGCATTTAAATCTGGTCATGCAATTTCTAAGGAAAATTTCAAAATTACGGACAGACATAGTAACGTCAGCCAGCTGAGAATCTTCGAGTCTTTATAGATTTTTAAGACAAAACCCAGCTTGAATGAGGGCTTACCTGTTCAGTTACCGGTGACCCATTGATCCGTTTGGTCTGTGGGTTGCTGGTCCGGATGGGTGGTCATCATTTCCTGCGGGTGACTAGGTATGTTAGTTTTTGGGTATTTTATATATTTACATAGTTGTGTGTAATAAGTCTTTTTTAAGGTTTTACTGTATGTTCCTTGACTGGTTGATTTTAAAGCTAGTAGATCAGTTCATGAAAGTGTATCTTCCTAACTATATACTTAGGATTATTTTATTAATTTTATTAATTTTACATATGATAATTGCAGATAGGCTGAAGATGACATAAGTCATGTCGAAAGCTCCCGAATATAGAAGATGATAGCAGCATTGACTATTTTATTCTTACTTAAATTGCTATTCCCAAGAGGAACCCATCTATCAACTATATATATACATTATATATATATATATATATATATATATATATATATATATATATATATATATATATATATATATGTATATATATATGTATATCTATATATATATACATATATATATATATATATATATATATATATATATATATATATATATATATATATATAAATATATATATATATATATATATATATATATATATATATATATATATATATATATATATATATATAGATATACATATATTTATACATATATACATACATATATATATATATATATATATATATATATATATATATATATATATATATATATTTATATACATATATATATATATATATATATATATATATATATTTATATACATATATATATATATATATATATATATATATATATATATATATATATATATATATGTATGTATATACAAATAGATATACATATATATATATATATATATATATATATATATATATATATATATATATAGATATATATATACATAAATATATATATATATATATATATATATATATATATATATATATATATATATATACATATATATATATCTATATATATATATATATATATATATATATATATATATATATATATATATATATATATATATATATATATATATATCCATATATATATCTATATATATATATATATATATATATATATATATATATATATATATATATATATATATATATATATATATATATATATATATATATATATATATGTATTCATTTATATATATATATATATATATATATATATATATATATATATATATATATATATATATATATATATACATATATATATCTTTGCCTATAAACATGTATGCAGATACTTGATTAGTTACAAAAGAAAGCTGAAGCTGAAAAAATATATTTACTCTTACATATTTATCAGAAGCAGACTCTACGGTAATGTGAAATCATTCATCTATTATAATGAAATTGTGTAAGTTTTTTGTTTTTTCAAAACATTATCGATAATAATGTAGACAGTTTTTATAAGAGAAAGTTTTGATAAATATATTAAAATGACAAATTACTTGATGAACTGAATTGGAATGATGTAATAACGAATAGAGAATTATTGAAGACTAAAAATAATAATGATTTTTACCAAAGAAATATGCTATATTTCAAAGGTCTGATGTTTTACTAAAATCAGAGAATATCAAACAGGATAAATCACTCTCTCAAAGATGAAAGTTTGTAAAGATTTACTAAAAAATTATGATTAAAATTTCTCACTAAGAAATATATTTACTTACGTTTAAATGAAAAGAATGATCAAACGGTAGGAAATTTTAGAGGGAAAAGAAAGGCATTTTCCCATAGATTAACTATTACTTATCAGATCTTTGGATGATGAGATGAATTGCCAACCAAGTTTGAGGTTGTCCAAAAATGAATAAGTTGCAACTATTTAAACCTCATTGTTAGTATTAAAGATACCATATAGTTTAGCACAGTATTCGAGATTAAAACGTTTTGTCGAAGTTGAAGAGCAGAAGAATTGTTAGGAATTCACAAATACATGATTATAACCGATCGTACTTTGTGGTTCTATTATTTTCATAATATTATCATATAACTTCATAACATATCCTATCAGCAGAAAACAGGAATATTTTCCAATTAGAAAAAAAAAAAAAACACTAATACTTTATACCCTAAAATTAGAAATCGTACAGTTACATCATCCATAATACTAAGACACTAAGATACATAGTGCCAGAAACGCCAGGACATCAAGGCTTATCACAACTTAGGAGGCTTCAGGAACATGAAAATAGGGGCACCGTTGCCAGCCACCCCCATCTGGAAGATCAGGGTGAATAGAACAGGTACCAAGTAGGTCTCCGGATGAAGGTTATACGGGAGGTACTCTGTTTCGTTGGACGTCAGGTGGCTTCCGAAGGAGAGAGACTGGTTGGAGAGCCCTTCTTCAGAAGCTGGCCCTCGTCAGTAGAAGTGTGCACCTCCTGGTGTTGTCAGGAGAACTCTGAAATTTGTTCTATGACCAGATTGTCCTGAATCCATTTGAGTTGTACGTGAGATCATCCATTTTGGTAGAAAGTTTTCTTTGCTCAAAATAATCTGTTCAAAAGCTTTATTGTTTTATCTAAAGCTTCCATTTTCATCAAAATATTGGTCTATTTGTACAAGCCTGATTCTTTTCCAAGCTTGTATTGAAAAGCTTCATACTTTTATAAAGATTCCCTTTATGGACGTTTTAGTACTAATTAAAAGAAAAAATATTCAAAGTATTTACATTAGAATTACCGTCATTTTCACTTTCAATCAATATTTATTTTATTACACCAATCACTATATTGATATCATATTAAATTTCCAGTATCGTTCAATCTTATAAGTTAGCCTACATACTGATTATATCAACTTCACATCAACTCGAGGATATTTATCCTCGAGTTTTTTAACATAAACCGTGTGTATATTGATTTCAAACTGATAACCTAATATCGTAGTACTTAAAATCATGTCTTACACCGTATCTATGCTGATTTCACATCAAGTTCCAAGTATCGTAAAGGTTAAAAGTGTATATTGCACCGTGATTATATTCTATTTTACATTGACCTCCAAGAGCTTAGTGATAGATTTTGCATTTATTTCCTATTCGTATGACAATGATATAAAGTTTTATGACATGTTGACTTCACATTAACGTCCAAGCATTGTAAAGTTTAATAGCATATCTGATATCTTTTTATCGAGTTTACAATAACCTCTCCTTTATTTGTATAGTTTTATAAAACATCCGCCACATCGTTTATAATGATTTCATCTTACTCTCTATAAAATATCTTACACTGCAATTATTACAATTGTACTTTTATCTCCAAATATCACAGAACCTTATACAGTGTTCATATTTACTTTGAATAGGTTTCCAAGGGCCATACTACTTAATGAATAATCTTATGAATGAATTGTTTATATCATTTCACTACTATTATTTTGTAGAGATTCATGCCATATCCTATATCATACTTATCACAATTTCATGCCAGATATCAAAAAGTTAATTATGTCTTACAATATGCTCATAAAGATTTCATACTGACCTAAAGAGTTTAGTTTTATTTTACTGCAGGTTTATAAAACCTTCTGATGCATGAAAAGGATTAGACATGTTAAACTATAATATGATTATTGACACTATCTAGGGAAGACAGCTCTCAAAGTATCAATTTAGACAGATGATTAAATGTGTGTAAGGGTGTGTGTAATTTTACCAATCACGCATTAAAGAAGAAAAGAAACAGCTTTGACAGAATATAACGTATGGAAAAATCGCAAAATAAAAATAACGCCAGGTAGTAGGTTTGCCAGGGTACCAGCCACACGTTTAAATACTACCGCTATGGAATTATGGGGTCTTTTCACCGGCTACACAACTCTACATTGAATCCTTCCTTCTGGTTATGGTGAATTTTCCCTTTGCCTACGCACACACTGAATAGTCTGGTCTCTTCTTTACATATTGCCCTCAGTGTTCATACACCTGACAACTCATATTACCAAACAATTCTTCCTCACTCAATGGGGCTACTGCACTCTAATTGTTCAGTGGCCACTTTCCTCTTGGTAAGGGTAAAGGAGACTCTTCAGCCATGGTAAGCTGCTCTCCTAGAAGAAGGACACTCACAAACAAACCATTGTTCTATAGTATTGGGTAGTAAAATAGCCTCTGTACCATGGTCCTCCATTGTCTTGTGTTAGAGTTCTCTTGCTTGAAGTTAAACTCAAGCCCAGTTTTCTATCTTATTTCTCTTCATCTTTTGTTAAAGTTTGTATAGTTTATATAGAAGATTTTTATTTTGATGTTGTTAAAATTCAGTTAAAATCCAATATGTAGATTGTTTATGTAATTTTTAAATCAAAGTATTCAATTGGGATCCTAAATTTTATGGGGTCGTATATGACCTATAATCTATCTTCGATGAATATTGGTTTCTTGTTTATAGGCATATGTGAGGATATATATGCTCCGGGTTTAGTACAAAAACATAATTACCCAAGTGGCGGATAAAGGCCGAACACAGAGAAAAACAGCAGATGTATTGCGTATTAATCAAGAATGTATTGAGTATCAAAATCTAATATATTGTGAACTGCTTTCTACAACCGAAATTTGAGCAGCTCAAAATCCTCGGAACTGAAGAAACAACAAGTTTGATACGTTGGCAACATGTGCCAAGGTTGGCCAATTGATTTGGGCATAAAAATCGTATACTGTGTGTGTTTAGCAAATTTCGCTCGCTATTCATTCACAAGTTCTATGGGACAAGGTTTTTATGACTGGAATTTTTAAAAGCTTAAGTTTCCCCCATTTAATGAAATAGTTCAAAAGATTATTTACTCTCTTTATAGTATCAATAGAACATTGCAATGCCCTTCCTCCATATACTATGGATGAATTGCCTTTGGAATAATAATTTCTTGAATCTTCCTAATAAAAAAGAATCTCTCTCTCTCTCTCTCTCTCTCTCTCTCTCTCTCTCTCTCTCTCTCTCTCTCTCTCTCTCTCTCTCATATTAATAGTAATGATAATAGTGAGAAGAAAATATAAAAAAAGAAGAAAAAGACGAAGAAGAACAATAAAAAGAACAAGAACAAGAACAAGAACAAAAAGAAGATCTCTTATAAACATTGTAATAATTAAAAAAAAACGAGAAGCGTGGAATAGTAACCATTTATTTGCATTTTATCTCATCCATTACCTTTATGTTATGGTGTTTCTGCTGTGGAAACATAAAAGATAAAATCTTAAATTGTTGAGAAAACTTTTAGTTCGAAAACTTTTCTCCTTCGCTTGAGAGTAGTGATGTTGAGAAAGGTGTTTTCGATGCTTTGAGAAGATTAAGGTGATGATGTTTTCACATTGAATAAATCCCTTTGTATTTCATATGAAAAGTTAATAAGGCTAATGGGATGTTTTAACTCGTATATATAATTATTAGAACATACACAGCCACATACTGGCAGACATTAATACACCCACATCGAGCCAGAGAGATAGGAGTACACATACTGTTTTTATATACATACATACATATATATATATATATATATATATATATATATATATATATATATAACGGATTTTGAGCGAAGCGAAAAATCTATTTTTGGGTAAGATAGCCATGTCGTCCTGATGGAAGTTCCTTAAAGGCAGCTTCCTAGGGTATATTACAACTACGGCGATATTCCCAGAGAATTTACCTTCAGGTACCCAGAATTCTAACTCCTGGAGCGAGTATCCCTAAAAAAGACCTTAGGGATATCGTAAATATCAGTGGACGTATTCTTGACACGCCTCATAGCAATCTATACCCCGAATAGAGTTAACACTTCGTAGGGGTCAAATGGCAAGAAAACGAAAACGATAAGAAAGGGGGGGAGCCGTTCGTAAGCATCTCTCCTCCCCGTTTCGAAAGCGTGCCCTGCGCCGCTTGCGGCGCCATCTGTATTCCTTGTAGCGATACACGAGGTGCTACAGATACTGTATGTAGGGAGAGGTCCTACAACCCTTTTCACTTATTTTTTTTTTTTTTTTTTTTTTTGAAGAGGAACAGGGCGGGTCCATCAGGACGACATGGCTATCTTACCCAAAAATAGATTTTTCGCTTCGCTCAAAATCCGTTTTTTGGGATCAAGCCATGTCGTCCTGATGGAAGTATACCAGAGCATTACTGTATCTGTGGATTTTCAATACGTGCCGTACTCCTCAGGAATGTTTCTTAGTCAACTCGACTGAAAGACCTAAGATGTTACCGTTATACATCTTTTCACTAATCATAAGCCATGAAAGCGCTTCCTGCCCCCTACAGGGAGGAGTCCTACTAGACTCTAGAAACGATCGAAGAGTACATATACCTATGTATGAATCACTCGCCAGCCAGTACAATATAGTGGTCTCACTCTATATGAAGTAAAGCATAGTCTTACGGGACTACAGCATCCAAGGGAAAAAATCCCGACCAGCACCCTGGTCGAAGTAAAATTAGACAAAAAGGGTATATCTGTGTAGGATTAAACTTGCTGCCACCACCGTCCTCAGGGAGAGGTGGAGTCCTTTATGCTAAGGAAAGTATAAACCAGTGCAACAAGGCTTTGCATTAAGGAATAGGCTATTATAGATATCCCCGATTAATATACATAGGCTAAATGCTCAACAAATAACATGAAATCAATATAGGTGAAGGAGACGCAAGGTTCCCGAGAACAAGTTTATTGAGTAACAATAAATAGACATGGTCACCATAAATATGTACATATGAAAGGTGGATGACCAACAATTTACACAAGTACCGTAGTGCATGGATGGATGGTAATCTGAAAGAAAACAAATATGTCCCTTGCCACATACCCAGGTATCAAAGTTAACGTCCATGTTACTACTTTGCTGACAATAGCGTTAGCAAACGCTTGGCACACCTGTCTGTACTTGTGCTACCATCACCATAATGCTGGAACAGTCACTGTGGGCTCTCAGAGCCTTCACTACTAGTTATATCAAGGCATATAACTAACCACTCACTCAAGAATCAAAGTCCCAAATGATTCCACTGTTCCTCGCAGAGTTAAACAGAAGGGTTAACGACGCAACCAACTGCTACCACAGACCTCTTTAGCTGCTCCACTTGCTTAGCATAGTGGCGAAAGAATACCCTGGAAGACTTCCAGCCAGTGTATGAACGAAGGTGTTCAAAATCCATGAAGTTAAAGAAGTTTAAGGATGAAGCAACTTTCCTCGGATCATGACCTGCGGGTGAACTGTCAGGATCCGCTCTGCGAATAAAATATGTAATTTTCGCCCTAAGCTGATTTAAAGATAAATTCGAGCCCGATGTTTCTCCTCTGAATAGTTGGCCCCCATGGAAGTCTGAAGTTCTACGAAGATAGACCTTTAGGCATTCTACGGGACATAGAGATGCATCTTCTTTCAGAGGGCAGATTCTCCAGGGACCCCACCTGTTGGTGGGCAACTCGTTCTTAGCGAGAAACGTAGGGTCCGGAAACAGGTTCAGTTCTCCCCCATCCAGGAACTGAACTCGGCCCTCCTCTCTCGAGAGGGCCACAATCTCACTAACTCTGGCCCCAGAAGCAAGGGCAAAAAGGAAGATCACTTTTTGAGTTAGGTCCTTCAATGCACATTCCTCATTATCCAGTAATGAGGCAAAATGAAGGACTTTGTCTAACGACCACGAAATAGGCTTTGGAGGTGCTGATGGTCTAAGCCTAGCACAGGCCTTCGGGATCTTATTAAACATCTCGTTAGCGAGGTCTACCTGGAAGGCATATAGAATGGGTCTTGTCAGAGCTGACTTACATGTAGAAATTGTGTTAGCCGCCAGCCCCTGTCCGTGGAGGTGAATGAAGAAGGATAGGCAGAACTCCGTAAAGATCTCTTGTGGGTTCTTGTCTTTGACAAAGGCTACCCATTTCTTCCATGCAGATTCGTACTGCCTCCTAGTAGACTTACACTTGTATTCTTCCAGGAAGTCGATGCTATCTTTTGAGATTCCGAACCGTTTCTTCACCGCTAGGGAGAGAAAATCATGAGCTGCAGGGTTCGGGTTTTCTGTAATGAAGCGTAGACAGTCGACTTCTGGACTTGCTGGGACAGAACTGGGTCCGGGAGTGATAGAAACTTCAGTCGTAGTTCCAGAGCTAGAGGGAACCATACACTGTTCGGCCACTTGTGGGCCACTATTGCTGCTACTCCCTTGAAGGATCTCAGTTTGTTGAGGACCCTCAACATCAGATTGTGAGGGGGAAACAGGTAGATCCTGGACCATCTGTTCCAATCGAGGGACATCGCATCTACTGCTTCCGCCAAGGGGTCCACGTATGGGGACACATATTTCGGCAGCTTCTTGTTGTCCTTCGTCGCGAAGAGGTCTATCTGCAGTTCTGGGACTTGTCTCAAGATGAAGGAGAATGATCCTGCGTCTAGGGACCATTCTGACTCTATCGGAGCAACCCTGGATAGAGCGTCCGCGGTCACATTCCGGACTCCTTGAAGGTGAACTGCTGACAGGTGCCACTTCTTCTTCTCCGCCAGTCGGAATATGGCTAACATTACCTGGTTGAGAGGTGGGGATCTCGATCCTCGCCGATTCAGACATTTCACTACCACCTCGCTGTCCAGTACCAACCTTACATGGATCGAGTGACGTGGGGATACTTTCTTCAGGGTAAGAAGCACTGCCATACCTTCTAGAAAGTTTATGTGAAAAGTCCCAAATAGCTTGGACCAGGTCCCTTGCACTTTTTTCCGATGGGAGTGACCCCACCACCCTACCTTTGAGGCGTCTGTGTGGATTGTCACTGACGGGGGGGGATGGCTGAAGAGGTAGAGACCTCTTTAGACGACTGGCTTGAGACCACGATCTGAGAAGAGAACGTAGTCGAAGTGGGACCGGTCTCTTCAAGTCCCTTCACTCTTTCGATGCAAAGGTTCTCCATACTCCCGCTGCATCTTTTAGCTGTGCTCTTAGCACTGGGTCTGTTACTGATGCAAACTGAAGAGAGCCCAAAACCCTCTCTTGTTCGCGTCTTGATATCCTCTCGGAACCTAGAAGTCTCCTGACAGACCCCGCTATTTCCTTCCTCTTTGACATCGGAATGGAAAAACGGTGTGACACTAGATCCCAGGCATTCTGCTCTGGATGCTGCCCACACCAACCAATCGTCCAGGTAGGCTACTACTTGGAACCCTTTTAGGTGTAACTGTTTGAGCGCTGCGCTCGCAAGCTTCGTAAAGATCCTTGGGGCTATGTTTAGCCCGAAGGGCATCGCTCTGAAAGCATAAAGTTTTTGTTGTAGCTTGAATCCTAGGTAGGGGGAGAGACGGCGACTTATTGGAACGTGCCAATATGCGTCTGACAAATCGATGGAGACGGTATATGCCCTCTTGGGCAGTAAGGCCCTTATGTGTTGTAACGTTCACATCTTGAACTTGTGGTTCACTATGAACTTGTTGAGTGGTGACAAGTCCAGAATGACTCCGAGTTTCCCCGAGTCTTTCTTGGGAACACAAAACAGCCTCCCTTGAAACTTGATGGACTTTACCCTCCGGATCACCTTTTTCTCCAACAGATCTTGGATGTACTCCTCCAAAACGGGGGTGGAGTGTTGGAAAAATTGAGGGCACTGGGGCGGAGTACTGTACCAACTCCAACCCAGTCCATTTTTGAGAAGGCTGTGGGCCCAGGGATCGAAGGTCCAGCGATCCCGGAAATACTGTAGTCTCCCACCTACCGGCGACACTTCACTTTGACTGTCCTGCAGTCTTGCCTCCCTGGCCGCGACCACCTCTGAATCCTCGTCCCCTAGAGGGGCGTCTTGCCGAGCCTCTGGCTGTCCCTCTGGGTCTTGCACGAAACGTGGTTGATTGTCCCTCGAACACGGGATTGAATGCCGGGGAAGCTGATGACATGGCTTGGGGTACCCATTGGAAGGTGGTCGGGGTCTGGGCTACCAGTTGTGGTACTGGAGGCAAAGCTGGCTGCTGCTGCTGCTGTCTTTGTGGTTTGAAAGGCTTGGCTGGACGGGAGGAAAACCTTGATTTCTTCGCCTTTCCTTTCGGCTGAGGGCCCTCATCCGGAGAAGACTTCCTTTTAAGGGACAGGCCCCACTTCAGGAGAAGATTGCGGTTCTCAGTGGCTGCCTTGTCCACGACCTCTTTGACCACGTCGTTGGGAAAGAGATCTTTACCCCAGATGCTGGATGAAATGAGCCTCTTGGGTTCATGCCTCACTGTGGCCGAGGCGAACACAAACTCCCTACAGGCCCTCCTTGCTTTAACAAAGCAATAAAGGTCCTTAGTCACCGTGGCCAGATGGATCTTGGCCATTACCATGAACATCTCCGGCATCTTGGGGTCGCTAGCCATCGTCTCCATGTTGGTCTGGAGAGACATCGAGGCTGCCAGGCGCTCCTTAGTGTCCAATTCCCTCCGTAGGAGGAATTCCGACAACTTGGGAAGGTTTTCGCCGAACTGCTGACCAGCAATGTCGGCGTCCAACTTCCCAACCGAGAAAGTGAGGTGCACCTCCTTCCAGTCCTTATTGTACAGCGGCAATGCCAACGACAGAGGCTTGCATTCCTCCAGAGATGGACATGGCTTGCCAGCTTCAACCGCCTTCAAGGCGGCCGCGAACCCCTTTTGCATAAAGGGGAAGGCCCTAGCCGGGGTTTATACGAAGGAGGGGTGCTTCTTACTCAAAGCGGCAACTTTAGAGTTTGAGAACCCCCTCTCCTTCAATGCAGCTGTCAAGGTGGCTTGAGCCTTGGAGTGATCCAGGATAATCACCTCCTTTGGTTCCGTCTCCTCCTTCGAGGCCGGCTCCTTCTTCAATCGGACATAACAGTCCGGGTAGGCCCCTCTACTGGGCCAGAATTCCACCTCCTCAAGGGGAATTGAGCCCAGTTTCTCCGACATGACGATCTTCCCAATCGTCATCGGCATGTGCTCGGCATATCTCCACGGGTTGGCATCCGAGCACAGAGGAAGGTCCTTCACGTTGAGCTTCTTTGGAGGTCCACGTGATGCTGTGATCTTCTGCATCTGGAGCTCCAAAGTAGCGGCCTTCTGATTATTCTCCCTCTGCATCTGTTGGATCATACCAACGATGGAAGAGAGAGCCTGTCCTAGCTCTGCTGGAAGAGCGGACGAGGTAGAGGGGATAGGTTCAGGGACCTGAACCGGCACGTCTGAAGATACGGGAACCTCTTCCTCCACGGCAATAGGATCTCGATCCTCCTCCTCGCCTTCTGCGAGGAGATCCTGCTCCGCACGATCGGACAAGTCAGACATCTTGTCGTCCAACTGGATGTCCTGCATAGCATCAGCGACATCCTCCTCCACTGGGATCAGGACGAGAGGGATCTCCGGCCGAGGCTGGGGAACAACAGCATCAGCGGAAGCCTTGGGAAAAAGATATGCCCTCATCTTCTCAATAGGAAGATAAGGTCCAGTGGTGTTTTTCTGAAAACCCCTTACCCATAAGCGAAGCTTATCCCTCGCTGCATCTCTTGACTCCGCCGACCTAGGGGATTCAAAAGCCTCTGATAGCAGGTTAGTACATACAGCACATACCTGCGGATCCCAGTAACGATGGTCATCATTGGAGGCTGCGCAAGCAGCGAGCCTCCTACACGAGACATGTCCGCAAAAGTTCTTACTGCGGACATTGCAGAAGACACTATCACACTTCGGATGCTCCTCCTGTAAAAGAAGAAAGATTTCCATGAATATCAAGTGAATTTCAATTCACATGTAACAAATGAGTATTCACCAAGAATAAGGGAAAGACACCTACTTGTGAAACCCACACAAACACCTGTGGAAGCCCACCAGCCAAAGTCACATAGTTAGTCTTTACTAGAATAACCAGAGAGCATATTTCCAAAGGGAATTAGGTGTAGCTCACACCTAAGGTAAAAAATTTTACCATTCCGGCCAGGGATGAAAAGAATTCTCTTTTATTCTTTTAAGGCGACACCAAGTGAATGCACAAGTAACACAAGTAAGATAGAAAAGACAGTGTTGTAACCTACTATATCATGGACTCCCTTGGTTGAATACACCACCAAAGAAAGGACTGATACAGTACCTGAGGGTGGTGAGCCGGCAGGCTATTGCCGGTCAGCACCCCCCCCCCCCCCGATTTTCGAAAGGTGGATCTGAAGTCACAACAACAGATCACCCTTATTGGGGAGAACTCCAGATCCCATGCCTGAACCGGCCGGCAGTGGTTGCCGGTCCACAGCCACACGGTTTGCATTGCATTGCCGGCCATCATTCTTAGTGGCCGGCTAACCGGGCAGTGTAGCAGGCCGGCCGGCAGCAGTAAGCAAACCTTGCCGGCTGGCCTCCACACCAGGCAGCGCTCGGCTGCCGGCCCCACTGTAGTGGCCGGCAGATGAGCAAGAGACCGGCCGGCAAAGGTAAATAACCATCGCCGACCGACAGCAAGAGAACTGGAGAACACCCCTCCCCACCGACGGCCGGCCTGTAGGCCGGCAGACGGCAAGGACAACACATACGAAGACAACAGAATGAATGCCGGGCTAAGAGGCTATGAGTCTCTGTGCCCGGCACCCAAAAGAGTGCCGAAATGGAAGGGGAGACACTAAGTCAGGCTTCCTAACCGCTGCTTACTGAATCTACAGACGGCAGCGATGGAGGGACCAAGAAAGGACCGGGCAGCACTCGAAGGAAGGGTCTCTGCCAGTCGGCACACTCTGCCGGCCGACAGGAGACCACGTCAGTTCCCCATCCTAACTTAGGCTAGGTACGGATGCGGACGACTGACACAAAGGAACGGAAAATAGAAGGGAAGGACAGAGGGTCCTATCCAGCCTTGCCTTGGTTAAGGGTCATTCCCCACTAAGACAGCACATCTCAGCCCGAGAAAGACCCGAGGGGGAGGCCGGCACTACTGGCTGCCTCCCTAAAACCACGGCAAGGAAGGAATTGCTATTCCAGAAAAGAGAACATATCCCGAATCCGGAACGGCAAGAGGACAAGTCTGAGGGGTCACCGAGCGAAGGTAACACTACTGGAACCCAACAAGGTGGACCAAGGGGGATAAACCCCGTATGCCCGTGTCAGTCAGCAAGGGAGGCTCTGCCCCATGCCAGACCAACCCGGACTCAGACTAAACACTGTTGTACTGTCCTCCTCTGAACCAATTCAGATGGAACGGGAAGGTACAGTACTACTCCAGCATAGATATATTTGAAAATTAATTCAAACAAACCACTAGAGTTAAGCCTAGGGCTTAAACAGAGGGAAAGGGTTTGCCCCTTCCCCGAAGAGAAGGGAGCAAACGGGGAAACAGATAATATTATAATGACCTAAGACAACCTAGCCTAGGCACTAAGAGAATCGATTACCTAATTCACCGAAACTCACACCAATACTATCTTGGAAGGTACTCGAAAAGGGCTTATATGTATAATGTTGCCTAACGCTTAAAACAATAAAATCACACTTGGAAGACTAATTATCATGCAGGAAGTACATAGGCCAACCGCTAGCCTACGAAGACTAGTGTTGGCAGCCTAGGCAAAACTTCGCCAGGCACACTACTAACGCATCATAACAGAATTCCTAAATAAGCTAATTAGCTAATATTTAAGCGCAAAGGGGCTGGGAACGTCGCTCTTGCTAACAAATAAATCCTATTCTAGCGAGCGACATCATCCATGATGCCTCCAGCAGGCAACAGCTCTTGTATCAAAGATAACTCTTTTAATAACTTTAATTTTAACAAAGAGCCTACATTTATACATAAAAGAAATAGTACTCAACTTATCCGAGGCAGAAGAAGTTGGAAAAAGCATTATAACGCGAGAAATTCCAAGAATTGGTAGAAAACCGGGAACAAAACACCGAGTCGTAGAGCTACGCAAAAAGGAATACAGATGGCGCCGCAAGCGGCGCAGGGCACGCTTTCGAAACGGGGAGGAGAGATGCCTTACGAACGGCTCCCCCCCTTTCTTATCGTTCTCGTTTTCTTGCCATTTGACCCCTACGAAGTGTTAACTCTATTCGTGGTATAGATTGCTATGAGGCGTGTCAAGAATACGTCCACTGATATTTACGATATCACTAAGGTCTTTTTTAGGGATACTCGCTCCAGGAGTTAGAATTCTGGGTACCTGAAGGTAAATTCTCTGGGAATATCGCCGTAGTTGTAATATACCCTAGGAAGCTGCCTATAAGGAACTTCCATCAGGACGACATGGCTTGAGCCCAAAAATATATATATATATATATATATATATATATATATATATATATATATATATATATATATATATATATATATATATATATATATATATATATATATATATATATATATATATATATATATATATGCGCGTGGATAGAGTCAGATGAACTAGAAGTTAGCTCCAACAATGAATTGACTTACACAACAAAACGGATTTTGAGCGAAGCGAAAAATCTATTTTTTGGGTGAGATGGCCATGTCGTCCTGATGGAAGTTCCTATAGGGTAGCTTCCTAGGGTATATTACAACTACGGCGATATTCCCAGAGAATATACCTTAAGGTACCAGAATTCTAACTCCTGGAGCGAGTATCCCTCGTGAAAGGGTTATCGCGACATATCAGAGGACGTATACTTGACACGCAACATGGCAATCTGCATCCTGGACAGAGATTTTGTCTCGTAGGAGGGATTGGCAAGAAACGAATTCGGGAAAAAAAAAGGGGAGCCGCTCCCAAGGCTTCCCTATCCTCCGATTCGTATGCGTGCCTGGCACCAATCCTGGCGCCATCTGTATTCCTTGTAGCGTACACGAGGTGCTACAGATACTGTACGTAGGGAGGGGTCCTACAGCCCTTTCTTAGAAAGACAAGGGCGGGTCCATCAGGACGACATGGCCATCTCACCCAAAAACAGATTTTTCGCTTCGCTCAAAATCCGTTTTTTGGGCTCAAGCCATGTCGTCCTGATGGAAGTGTACCAGAGCATTACTGTATCTGTGGATTCTCAGAACGTGCCGTACTCCCCGGATGTAATTTTTCCCGGTCGACTAGACCTAGAGACCTAAGATGTTACCGTTATACATCTTTTCAACTAACTATAAACCATGTTAGAGCTTCCTGTCCCCTACAGGGAAGAGTCCTACTAGACTCTGGAAAAGTCTCGAAGAGTAAATATACCTATGTATGAATACCAGGCAAGCTAATATAGTGGTCTCGCCCTATATTAAGTAAAGCATAGTTTGTAAAGAACCACTGCGTCAATATGAAATATCGACCAGTTCTCAGCACAATACTTGTATTGGACAAAGGTTTTATATCTGCATAGGAGGAAAACACATGCAACATAGCTTGCATAAAGGAACAATTCTATTAGAATTATCCCAGATAAGGTACATAGAATGGATGCTCAATTATACCAATAAATTGACACAGGTGAAGGAGACGCAAGGTTCTCAAGAACCAGATTATTGACAGGCAATAAATAGACAGGTTAACCACAATATATATATATATATATATATATATATATATATATATATATATATATATATATATATATATATATATATATATATATATATATATATATATATATATATATATATATATATATATATATATATATATATATATATATATATATATATATATATATATATATATATATATATATATATATATATATATATATATAAGAAGAGGATAACCCAAAACTTTAAGCATAAGTATAATAGTAAACAGAGCTTGTTTGTCTGAAAGAAAACACATTAAATGCCACTTTTAAGATACCGAGGTATCAAAGTCATAAAAGCCTGTATTACAAATCAATGACATTAGCGTTAGAAACGCTCGGCACACATGTCTGCACTTATGCTAGGTTCACCTTCGGAAATGGAACAGTCTGCATGGGCAACACAGTGCCCTCACTTAGTTTGTAGTACAGTATGTAACTACACACTCACCCTGGAATTAATCGTCCCAATTAAGACCACTGTTCCTCGCAGAGTTAAACAGCAGAGTTAAACAGTAGGGTTAACACCACGACCCACTGCTACCACAGATCTCTTTTAGTTCCTCTACTTGCTTCGCATAGTGGCGAAAGAACACTCTGGAAGACTTCCAGCCAGTGTATGAACGGAGATGTTCAAAATCCATACAATTAAAGAAATTTAAGGATGAGGCAACTTTCCTCGGATCGTGACCTGCGGGTGTATTGTCAGGATCCGCTCTGCGAATAAAATATGTGATTTTCGCTCTGAGTTGATTCGGAGATAGATTCGAGCCTGATGTTTCTCCCCTAAATAGTTGACCACCCTTGAAGTCTGAAGTTCTATGCAGATAGACCTTTAGGCATTCTACTGGACATAGAGATGCATCTTCTTTCAGAGGGCAGATTCTCCAGGGACCCCACCTATTGGTGGTAACTCATTCTTGGTGAGAAATGTAGGATCCGGAAACAGGTTCAGTTCTCCCCCATCCAGGAACTGAACACGACCTGCCTCTCTCGAGAGGCTACAATCTCACTAACCCTGGCCCCGGACGCGAGTGCAAAATAGGAAAATAACTTTTTGTGTCAAATCCTTTAACGCACACTCTTCATTGCTCAACAGAGAAGCGAAATGAAGAACTTGTCTAAAGACCATGAAATTGGCTTTGGAGGTGCTGAAGGTCTGAGCCTAGCACAGGCTTTCGGGACTTTATTAAAGATCTCGTTACCTAGGTCAACCTTGAAGGCATATAGAAAGGGGCTTGTCAAAGCAGCTTACACGCTGAAATCGTGTTAGCTGCCAATCCTTGACCATGGAGGTGGAGAAGAAAGATAAGCAGAAGTCTGTCATGATCTCCTGCGGATTCTTCGCCTAGACAAAAGGCCACCCATTTTCTCCAAGATGACTCATATTGCCTTCTAGTAGATTTGCAAGGAAGTCTATGCTGGCTTTCGAAATCCCGAAACGCTTTCACACCGCTAGGGAGAGAAATTCATGAGCTGCAGGGTCCGGGTTTTCTGTAATGAAGCGCAGAGAGTTGACTTCTGGACTCGCTGGGTCAGAACTGGATCTGGTAGCGGTACAAACTTCAGCTACAGTTCCAATGCCAGGAGGAACCACACGCTGTTCGGCCACTTGTGGGCCAATATTGCCGCTACCCCTTGAAGGATCTCAGTTTGTTGAGGACCCTCAACAGAAGGTTGTGAGGAGGGAACAGATAAATCTTTGACCATCTGTTCCAGTCGAGGGACATCGCGTCCACTGCTTCCGCTAAGGGGTCCTCGTACGGGGCACGTACAGGGGCAACTTCTTGTTGTCTTTCGTCTCAAAGAGGTCTATCTGCAGTTCTGGGACTAATTCAGAATGAAGGAGAATGATCCTTCGTCTAAGGACCATTCCGACTCTATCGGTGTGAACCTGGATAGCTCGTCCGCTGTCACATTGCGGACTCCTTGAAGGTGAACTGCCGACAGGTACCACTTCTTCTTTTCCGCCAATCGGAAGATGGCCAACATCACCTGGTTGAGAGGTGGTGACCTCGATCCTTGTCGATTCAAGTATCTCACAACTACCTCGCTGTCTATCACCAACCTTATGTGGATCGAGTGACGCGGCGAGACTTTCTTTAAGGTGAGGAGCACTGCCCTAGCTTCTAGAAAGTTTTATGTGAAAGGTCTTGAATAGCTTTGACCAAGTCCCCTGGACTTTTTTCCGATGAGAGTGACCTCCCCATCCCTCCTTCGAGGCGTCTGAGTGAATCGTCACCGACGGGGGAGGTGGCTGAAGAAGAACCGACTTCTTTAGATGTCTGGCTTGGGACCAAGGCCTGAGAAGAGTACTTAGCCGAAGCGGCTGGTCTTCTCAGATCTTTTCGCGCGTTTGATGCATAACTTCTCCAAACTCCGATTGCATCCTTTAGCTGTGCTCTTAGCACTGGGTCTGTCACCGAAGCAAACTGGAGAGACCGCAGTACCCTCTCCTGCTCGCGTCTTGATATCCTTTCGGAATCTAGAAGTCTCTTGACAGAACCCGCTATCTCCTTCCTTTTCTTCGCCGGGATGGAGAAACGGTGTGACAAAAGGTCCCAGTGGATTCCCAGCCACTGGAACTTTTGAGATGGAGAAAGTCGAGACTTTTTCTGTTGATCTTGAAGCTTAGGTACTCTAGGAACTGGATCACTTGACTGGAAGCTTGCAAGCATTCTGTCTCGGATGCTGCCCACACCAACCAGTCGTCCAGGTAGGCTACTACCTGAATTCCTTTTAGGCGTAATTGTTTGAGAGCTACGCTCGTAAGCTTCGTAAAAATCCTTGGGGCTATGTTTAGCCCGAATGGCATGGCTCCGAAGGCGTATAGTCTTCGTTGTAGCCTGAACCCTAGGTAGGGGGAGAGTCGATGGCTAATTGGAATGTGCCAATAGGCGTCTGACAAGTCTATAGAGACGGAATATGCCCTCTTGGGCAGTAAGGTCCTCATGTGTTGCAGTGTTAGCATTTGGAATTTGCAATTCACTATGAACTTGTTGAGTGGCGACAAGTCCAGAATGACTCTGAGCTTTTCCGAGTCTTTCTTGGGAACACAAAACAGCATCCCTTAGAAATTGATGGGCTTCACCCTTCGGATCACCTTTTTTCTCCAACAGTTCTTGAACGTACTCCTCCATAACGGGGGTGGAGTGTTGGAAAAACCGAAGGCACGGGGGTGGAGTGCTGTACCAGCTCCCGCCCAGTCCATTCTTGAGTAGGCTGTGGGCCCAGGGATCGAAGGTCCACCGATCCCGAAATTTCAGAAGTCTCCCTCCTACCGGTATCACCTCACTTGGACTGCCTCCTGAGGTCTTGCCTTGCTGACCACGACCACCCCTGAATCCCCTTCCCCTTGAGGGGCGTCTAGACGAGCCTCTGGCTGCTCCTCTAGGCTTTGCTCGAAAGGAAGTAGACTGCCCTTCGAACGCTGGGGTGAATGCCGTGGACTGTGTCGACACGGCCTGGGGTACCCACTGAAAAGTTGTCGGGGTTTGTGCCACGATCTGGGGCACTGGGGGCAATGGCAATTGCAGTTGCTGTTGCTGTCTGAAAGGCTTGGCTGGCCGAGACGGTAGCCTAGTCCTCATAGTCTTCCTCTTTGGTTGAGGACCCTCATCCGGGGAAGACTTTCTTTTGATAGCCAGGCCCCACTTCTGGAGAAGGTTTCTATTCTCCAAGGCGGCCTTATCAACAACTTCTTTGACCAAGTCGGTAAGGAAAAGGTCTTTTCCCCAAATGTTGGAGGAGATTAGCTTCCTTGGCTCGTGCCTCACCGTAGCCGAGGTAAACACGAACTCCCTACAAGCTCTCCTTGCCTTGACGAAGCCATAAAGGTCCTGCGTCACTGTGGCCAGATGAGACTTGGCCACTACCATGAACATTTCATGGACCTTGGGGTCACTTGCCATCGTCTCGAGAGTAGTCTGAAGAGACATTGAGGCAGTCAGTCTTTCTTTTGTATCGAACTCTCTTCGCAAAAGAAAGTCAGACAGCTTAGGGAGGTCCTCGCCGAACTGACGTCCGGCAATATCAGCCTCCAACTTTCCAACTGAGAACGTAAGATGGACGTCCTTCCAGTCTTTGTGGTCCATAGGCAGGGCCAGCGACAAGGGTTTACACTCCTCTATGGAGGGGCAAGACTTGCCGGCCTCGACTGCTTTTAATACAGCCAGAAACCCTTTCTGTAAAAAGGGGAAGGCTCTAGTAGGCGAGGACAAAAAGGAAGGGAGCTTCCTATTCAATGTGGCTACCTTTGAGTTAGAGAAGCCCCTCTCTTTCATCGAGGATGAAAGTAGAGCTTGAGCCTTAGCATGGTCTATCGCTATGACCTCCTTCGGCTCTGTCTCCTCCTTTGAAGCTGGTTCCTTCCTCAGCCGGACATAACAATCCGGATATGACCCCTTGCTGGGCCAGAATTCCACCTCCTCTAGGGGAACTGAACCTAACTTATCCGAGATGACGATCTTACCAGTCGTCATCGGCATGTGCTCAGCATACCTCCATGGGTTAACATCTGAGCACAAGGGAAGGTCTTTCACATTGATCCTTTTCTGGGGCCCAAGTGATGCTGCAAGGCTCTGCATCTGCAGTTCCATTGCAGCCGCCTTCTCCTGATTCTCCTTCTGCATTTGTTGGATCATTCCAACAATAGAAGAGAGGGCCTGTCCCAGCTCTACTGGGAGACCGGCCGATGTAGAGGGAATAGGCTCCGGAATCTGAACCGGAGTAGCCGACACCTCGTCGACGTCTACCTCTACAACGTCTGGGGCTTGAACTTCATCCTGGGCTTCTACCAGGAGGTCTTTCTCCCAACACCCGTCCACATCAGACATCCTGTCATCTAACTGGATGTCTTGCATCGCGACCGCGACTTCAGCATCCACCTGGATCTGAACTTAGGGGATCTCCTCTTGAGGCTGGGGAATCACTGCATCAGCTGATGCCTTAGGGAAAAGATACGCCCTCAATTTCTCACTTGGAAGATAAGGGCCAGAAGTGTTCTTTTGGAAGCCCCTTACCCAGGTACGAAGCTTCTTCCTAGCTATATCCCTTGATTCCTCTGTCCTAGGGGAATTAAAGGTCTCAGTAATCAGGTTAGTGCACACAGTACATACCTGAGGGTCCCAATACCGGCGATCATCCTTGGAGACAGCGTATGCTGCGTGTCTCCTACAGAACTCATGTCCGCAGAGGTTCTTGCTGCGGACGTTGCAGAAAGCACTTCCCCACTTCGGAGTGTCCTTCTGTAAAGAGAAGAAATTTCCATGAGTATCAAGTGAACTATGTATCACTGGATATGCATAGTATAGCATAACAATTCAGAAAGGAAAGACACACACTTGTGTTTCCCTCACAACCCATTGCTGCAGCCTTCCAGATAATAAAATCAAATGGTTAATCTCTTCTAGAGTAACCAATGCAAAGTTTCCAGAGGAAACAGGTGGAGCTCACACCTAAGCAATGATTTTAAAATCCTGGATAATAGACAGGAAAGAACTCACTTTCCTATCTTTAGGGCAACAGCAAAGGGATGTGCGAGAAAACACAATAGTGTTAGAAGACACAGTTCTGTACCAAAACCCTTACCATAGTTTTCTTCTTACTGTATATGTTATACTGAAGAATACTAGTACAGTATAGGGGGATGCGTGCCGGCCGGCCTTTGCCGGCCGGCACACACCATAACTAGCTTTAAAGTATACTACTTAACAGCTATAAGGCGGCAGCACTCTGGTTCAAATGCATGTGTCGGTCGGCAGCAACTGCCGGCCGGCAACAGCCAATGTCGGCCGGCAATGGCTGCCGGCCGGCAACTACACAAGGTAGTACCCAGCTGCCGGCCACACTCTTGGTGACCGGCAGACAAGGGCTGACATAAGCCGGCCGGCAGAGGTACAAGACCGATGCCAGCCGGCAGCAAAAGAACCAGAGAACTACACCTGCCCGGCTGCCGGCCTATGAGGCCGGCAGCCGGGTCGGGTACAGCACTAGAAGAAAAATAGAATGGATGCCGGGATAAGAGTGTACACAACCTCCAAGCCCGGCAACCAAAAGAGTGCATATAAGGAAGGGGAGAAACTAATTCAGGCTTCCTGACCAATGCCGTCTGGCTCTACAGGCAGGCATGGATGAGGGACCAAGAGAGGTCCGGGCAGCACTCGAAAATATAAGACCCTAAGGGGCTTAGTCAATTCCACATCCTAACCTATACTAGGTCCAGATGTAGAACGACGTACAGTACAGTAATGGCTAGGCCATTACGGAGAAAGAGGGGGAAGGGACAAGAGGGTCCTACCAACCTTGCTTTAGTGACAGATCACCCGCAGCCAAGAAACTTATCTTTGCCTAAGGGAGATCTAAGGGGGAAGGCCAGCAATACTTGCCAGCTCCCAGAGCACCAAAGCAAGGAAGGTGTTGCTGCTCCCAGGGAAAGAAACTTATCATCCCCCGAGAACAGTAACAAGGACTAGTCTGGTAGATCACAAAAGAAGGAATCATATCCATAGAAACCTACGGTAGTGACCTAAGGGGGCTAAGCTCCCTTTTTCTGTGTCAGGCCAGCGAGGGAGACTCTGCCCCAAGCCAGACAACACAGACTCAGACTAAAAAACTCTGTTGTTCTGTCCCTCTTGAACCATACTACAGGAACAGGAAGGTACAGTAACACCCCAGTATAGTTTTATTGAAAATAAATTCGGAAAAAACCACTTAGGGATAAGCCCAAGGCTTAAACAGAGGGAAAGGGATTGCATACCTTCTCCGAAGAAAAGAAAGCAACTGGGGAGTATGATAAAGTATACTAAGGCTTCATAAGCAACTAGCCTAGGCACCAAGAGAATCGATTACATAAATCACCGAAACTCACTCGTATACTATCTTGGAAATATTCCACACAGTCTTAAATGTATAAAATATAGCCTAAAGCTTCAATAAAATTTTTATTACACTCGGAAAAACCAAAATCATGCATGAAGTACTAGGACCAAACGACTAGGCTACATGGCCTAGCGTAGGCCAAAATAGCGAATACTTCGCCAAATTAATACTAAGCACAAAAGGAAATCCTATGTAATGCTAAATATCTAAAATTTATTAAAGCAAAACAACCAGGAATGTCGCTCTGACTAACTAAATTTATACCTAGCGAGCGACCGCGTCCAGGACGCCTCTGGTAGGCTACGGCTCTTGTATCAAAGATTAATCCTATTAATCACTCAAAATTTTACCAAGAGCCTACATTTATACATAACAGACATTATACTCAACTTATCAGAGGCCGACGAAGACGGAGAAACCATGAAAAAGTAGAATAAATCCAAGATTTGCGAGAAAAACAGGAAAAAACACCGAGTTGTTAGGCTACGCAAAAAGGAATACAGATGGCGCCAGGATTGGCGCCAGGCACGCATACGAATCGGAGGATAGGGAAGCCTTGGGAGCGGCTCCCCTTTTTCTTTCCCGAATTTGTTTCTTGCCAATCCCTCCTACGAGACGAAATCTCTGTCCAGGATGCAGATTGCCATGTGGCGTGTCAAGAATACGTCCTCTGATATGTCGCGATATCCCTTTCACGAGGGATACTCGCTCCAGGAGTTAGAATTCTGGTACCTTAATGTAAATTCTCTGGGAATATCGCCGTAGTTGTAATATACCCTAGGAAGCTACCCTATAGGAACTTCCATCAGGACGACATGGCTTGAGCCCAATAATTCACATTTCTTCTCCGTGCTCCAGATGTTCCGCAGTAACTTTTCATTTGATGAAATATCCCGTCACGAAATGATATCATATATTTTCTTATATATGCACACTTTCATATATTCTGATAAGCGTTCAATTGATAATACACATATGGATATATAGATTTAGCAAATTCAACTATAATCTACGAGAACTCAGGATAGAATTTTTTAAGTTGTAAATATATATATATATATATATATATATATATATATATATATATATATATATATATATATATATATATATATATATATATATGCATATATATATATATATATATATATATATATATATATATATATATATATATATATATATATATATATATATATATATACTGTATATATATATATATATATATATATATATATATATATATATATATATATATATATATATATATATATATATATATATATAAATATATATATATATATATATATATATATATATATATATATATATATATATATATATATATATATATATATATATATATATATATATATATATATATATATATAAGGAACAATTCAAATCTTAAATACAAACGTTCAATATATAAACTCAGAGAATATTAATAAAATAGTCAACATCACTTCCCCCATGGCTTCTTTGTTAGGAGACAGTCCCGACGCCCACTACTCGAGCAGTCGGTAAAGATTAATCAACGGAAAATAAAGAAAATGAAAATAAAAAAAAAAAATTAATCCTCCACATTAAAATGTATGAAAAAGGTATAAAACAATTTTAATAGATTGAAGAATAAGTCAAGGCATTCTCTCTTATCTCCTATTATATTCTTAATATCTCTTTTGTGTCTTTTTGTTCTTTCACTTTATTTTATGGTATTGATAAAATAATATAAATGTATGAAAGCTGCTCCATAAGTTGATCTTTGAGTCAGACAAGGTCAGACTTATGGATCTCACGCTTACTGGCTTCTCTCTCTCTCTCTCTCTCTCTCTCTCTCTCTCTCTCTCTCTCTCTCTCTCTCTCTCTCTCTCTCTCTCTCTCTCTCACAGCCCGAGTGGGCCTACGTAGAAGCATTTTAATAAGAAATGTCTTTGTCTTTGATCTCTATTTAGTGTCCTTTGTTGTTCGTAATTGGACAATTTAGTATCATTTGCCTCTATTTATTTATAGAAATTTAATTTAGTAGGGACTTTATGCAAGAGGTGACTTTGTGTAAAAACTGTCTATCCTTAATGAGAATAAAGCCCCTGATAGAAATCTAAAATAATAAACATAAACAACTAATAATAATATAAAATACTATGAAAAATTAATACTTATTTACAATTCTTGTATGTTAATAAGAGGATATTGCATACAAATAAGTGTAGAGAATCAACAGATCATAAACTCGAAAAAGAAGCAATTTATATCTAAAATAATATTTCATTTGAATAAACTCAAAGAACCCAAAGATATTACCACGGGAGTCAAGAGCATTTCCCATATGGCTTCTTTAGTACGAGCCAGTCTGGACGCCCATGACCTAAGTAGTAGGTAAAGAATAAACGATGAGAAACTCAGATAAACAAATAAAAGAATATTTTTTCAAACAGGAACGTCATCCCTCATGCATGAAGCTTGAATTCCCCAGAGAAAATGAAACCGTATTTCACCTTTTTGAATAGTTGGATGGGTCTTGAATATTACACTTACAAAATTTCATCAGGGCTCCTCTCCCTCTGTATGAGTAGATCAAGGAAAAGGCAGATGATATTTTAGGAAATAGGAATAGTGAAGATAGGAAAAAACCTTGAAAAAAAAATTGATATTTTTAAAAATGATATTAGTAATATAAAAAATAGTATGGTTGAATGCTCGTAATGATAGGCATTATAATTGTTTTGTGATAATTATTAGATGACTCTGCTGAATACCTTGTCAGGTTGGGAGAAGCTAAGAGTAGAAATGTCTCCATTTCTTCTTATTTTATTTCGGCTAACTCCCAAAATTAGAGAAGTGCTATGTTGAAAAGCTAGATTTAAATGATAATATGAATAAGTATAATAATAAGTTTATAGCAGAAATCTGTTCATTATTCAATGATAAACCGGAATCTAACGACCATACTCTATTTTCCTCTCTTTTCTTGATAGGAGTGCTCCAAATATCCACCTGGTATCCTTAGCAGCCGGTGAATTAATGAGGGTGCTACTAACTGTGCCCTTCCCGTCAATGGTATACACTGTGCCGTCATACCCATTTGGTGAACCAGTTTACCAAGCATCGTAATTCTCTAAAGACCTCAGCTTAGGCATCACTGTGTTCACCTTGACTGCACTGAAGGCGGATCGTTACGTAGCCATTGTCCAGGTGGTATCAACACACGTGTCAGAACATGCCATGAGATTCGCCATTAGCATGGCAGTGAGCATATGGGTGCTGTCAGCTATTTTAGCAGCTTCGTCAGTAATTTTCTTACAAGTACCGGTTTTGTTTACACCCCGTGGCAATGAATTCTATATTTGTACACCTTTTCCCAAGCATCTACGTCACCTCTGTCCAAAAATCACCACCCTCACTAGGGTAACTCTTTATTACTTTCTTCCTCTGTCTCTGATAGGGTTCTTCTACGTAATTATGGCGCGCCACCTTCTGGTGTCTGCCAGACATCTACCTGGGTAGGGTGCAGGAAGAACAGGACAACAGAGGCTGATCCAAGCCAGGAGGAAATTTGCTAAGATGATCCTGGGTTTTGTGATCATCTTTGCCATTTGTTTCTGGACCATCAACATCTACATCCTGTGGTGGAATTTTTCCATAGCTCCTAAGACGACTACAATGGCTACTGGCCTATCCTTCATCAACTCCTTCATCGACCCCATCGCAGTACCTTCTGGAAGTACTACAACCGGCATGTGTTCTGCTGCTTCGTCAGCAGAGGGAAGCTGCAGTGGGACTTTGATGGCACAGAGTGCACGCAAGCTTCCAGATGCACCCAAAGAACCGTCAAGATGCCCCTGAGCGTGATTGGTTCCAAGAACGGAGCTCAGGAAGCACCACCTCACCACACGCTCACAAATACAGCCGTTTTGACCTCTAAACCTTATCACAGTCCACCATCAATAGTATGATCTCTTTCGTCTGCTCAACCATCTGGATAATTTAAGATTTTTGTAAATGAATATATTTTTAATTTTCATATATCAGTATTATGGGAACTTGTATTGCTCTTTGTAAATAGGTTCACAATCCCTACTATGCGAAATCATATTCTATATAAAATCACCTTAATATGATCTTTTCTTGCTACTCTCTTTGCATCAACTCCTTCCCCTGGGTTTGGGAAATCCCTTAATAGAGATTTAGCTAAAATTAGTGTGTGGTGGAAATTATGGGGTATGAAGATGAATCCTAACAAAACTCAAGGTATGATTGTGAGTAGGTTAAGGACGGTGGCTCCTCAACATCCGGATTTCAGTATTGATAAAGTTTCTTTAAATTTGTATGACTCCTTGGAAATTTTAGGTGTGGTTCTCGACAGGAAATTTACTTTTAAGAAACACATTAGGTCTGTGTCTTCTTGAATTGTACAAAAAAATTGGCTTATTGAGAAAGTCTTACAAGATTTTCGGTGATCAATCTATTCTGAAGAAGTGTTTTAATTTGTTCATTCTTCCTTGTTTGAGTATTGTTCTCCTGTCTGGTGTTCAGCTGCTGATTCTCATCTTAATTTGTTGGACAGAAACTTACGGTCTATTGAATTTCTTATTGCTGATCTAGATACTAATATTTGCCACCGTCGTTCAATTAGTTAATTATGCATGTTGCATAAGATTTTACATAACTCTGACCATCCTTTACATTCAGATCTCCTTGGACAATTCTATCCTGTTCGTAATACTAGGGAGGCAGTTAATTCCAATAGCCAGGCCTCTTCCATCATGGGGCTCAATACTACACAGCATTCTAGAAGTTTTATACCAGCTGTTACCAAGTTGTGGAATGATCTTCCCTATAGGGTAGTTGAATCAGTAGAACTTCAAAAGTTCATAGTTGGAGAAAATATTTTTATGTTGACTAGGATGACATGAGTGTTTTTATTGTTTATATATGACATGTCTGTTTTTGACATTGTTAATAGTTCAAAAAAAAATCATATGTTTTGACGCTGTTACTGTTGTTAGAATGATATATAGTTAACTTATTCTCATCATTTATTTATTTCCTTATTCCCTTTCCTCACTGGGCTATTTTTCCCTGTTGGAGCCCTTGGGCTTATATCATCTTGCTTTTCCAAGTAGGGTTGTAGCTTGGCTAATAATAATAATAATAATAATAATAATAATAATAATAATAATAATAATAATAATAATAATAATAGACAGTATATAAACCTTACTAATCTATTTTACATGATTTTGCATAAATTTATGAGATATTCTTTTGACAACAGTTCACTCTTCATTATAATGTATTATCTACTCCTAATTTGATCAAGACTTTGGGAATTTAATTTCTATCTATAATCATAAACATCTTGATCCCGTTATACCCCATTATATCTAATCATTATATCTTACCATCATTTGCATATATAAGTGTCTCAATTGAATTCCTTGATATTAATACTGTGAACTTCTATGTTCTATGTAATCTATTGTAATACCTCTATCAAATGATAAAGTTTATAGATATATGGAACATTCTCTTTCTAATGGATTAATTTGCCAGGAGTATGATCACTGTTACGACCGTATTTACGGCCGTAATTTCAAGGGTTCTTGTCTCTCCTCACAATTTGCGGTCAGTAAAAATGTAACACAGCAACTTGGGAACAAAAGAACAAACACCTCAACAAAAGTTACAATATTTATATACACACAAAAAAAATAAGTAATGGTTGGTAACGATAATAACCAAAATAAATGAATATACAAATCAATGGAAAACTAACCTGAAGATCTTTAAAACATCACCTACAACGAAATTAAACCCTAAGCTAAGAAAAAGGAAAATTTTAAATATGACATTTCAGGCAGCTACCTTTCAAATTACTGGCCAGAAAAATTTAACCTAACCAACTGAGATAGGTAGAAGGAAGAAAGAGAAAATAAATGAGAAACTTAATATTATTCCTACCTAACACAGAGAAACTTACTTAAATGTTAAACATAACATAATAAACATTAAATTACAAAAACAAAATAATCTTACAATTTTACACAAAGAGAATCGTCGTAAAAAGCTCAGTAGATTGTCCCATCAGGCCATACAAGGTCCAGAAGACCGTACTGCAAACAAGGGCGTGCACATCTACAGGTATTCGGCGATCCACGATCATCGTAAATAACAATAAAAATATCTAATACCTTTAGTATGCCGCCCTACTTATCAGCACGAGTTCCAAGAACTCACTGACGCTGATGAGCAGGTCAACTGGATCAAGGTGCAATGCCTGAAGGCAATCCAAAATGCCACAGGAACACTAAGGGTGGTAGCCTCCGAGAATCCGGGACGTCAACGGATCTCGCACGCCGCAAACCACACCGTTCTCACTAGATACGGGCCAACTTGTTCGGAAATCCTCCGACGAACGTTGAAAGGGACGTGGCTGATGAATGCCACGGGTGACAAACACCAGCGACCACACACAAAGTAGCGAAGGACGTGAATCCCAAACTCCGAAAGTGACCAAAATGAAGTGGCAAAGCGTCAGGCTGTGAGGAGGAACTCGAACTAACCCTGTCACTTATCAGTTATCACCACCATCCGATCAAGCCTTCCACTCGAGTCAACACAGTTCATAGGAGAAAAAAAACAGCGATCGTTGATAAGGCACTTCAGTAGTTCACTTATACCGGGGGAGAAGGTGGTAAACAAAAACAAAACTGCGAAGTCATATGACTCTCTTACAGAGTTCATCAAACTAAGAATGACGCAAGCTTATTAAAAAACTGAAAACTAAAACAAGATCAAAAGGTTGGACAAGTATTAACAACTTATAAATAAATTATAATGAATTTACTTTAATCTAATAATCATATAAACAGTGTTTTTCTGAAGTCTTCAGACATCTGTAAGAGGGAAATTTGTCTGTGCCAATGTTTGTCAGAACTGTATGACACAGAAAATGAAAACTTCATCAGAATATATTTTGAGTTGTGCAATTTTAAACCTT
>NC_090758.1:26963096-26978096 GCF_036898095.1 Palaemon carinicauda | reverse complement strand
AGTTTTTCTGACTCTTTACTATAGTCTATGGGTATCATCAATCACTTTGTTTATAATTCTGTACGTATTGTTTTTGTTATAATTCTAGCTAATCTAGTTTTTAAGTATGATGTCTCTTTTTTATTTCTATTAATTCTTATGCTGTCTGGAGACATTGAGCGAAATCCGGGACCAGTACGTCCTAGATTTTGTCAATGTCGTCTTCTGTATTGCAATATTCTTGGTCTTTATGTAAATATCCAAGACCTTACAGTTGCGTCCAGACAGTATGATATTCTTTTGTGCTTAGAAACTTTGGTCTCTAATATGAGGCACTCATCTGAGCTCCTTATAACTGGTTTTAAGAAGCCAATAAGGTTGAAACGTGATGCCATCCCTAGGGCCAGGGGAATGGCGGTGTATATTAGGACCGAGTACCCTGCATCTCATAAGTCCTGCTATCAATGTGGATGTCATGAGATTCAGGTAATAAAAGTTTGTGGCAGGCATAACAACTTTTATTTATGTTCGATCTACCGGAATCCAGACATGGATGATTTTATCTTCGATTGTCTTCTTACCATTATGGCTAAGATACAAGAAGATGATAGAAAGGCTTCTTTTGTCTTTGTTGGTGATTTTAATGCTCACCATAGGGAGTGGTTAAGTTCTGTCTCTCCTACCGATCGCCATGGCTTAAGAGCCTTAGACTTTGCCTCTGAATCAGGCTGTGAGCAAATCATAAATGAAGCTACTCACAGGTCTGGTAATTGCTTGGACCTCGTATACACTGACTCCCCTGGCGTTATAACTGGTAAGGTTGGTTCTCCGATCGGGACATCTGATCATGCCTTGATTTCATTATTAGTGAAGATTGAGCAGCCTGTCCCTGATATATCATATTCTTGTAAAATTTGTATGAAATCCCAAGCAGACTGGAATGGGATTTTACATGATCTTTTGTGCTTGAATTGGTCACAATCATATAATAGTGTAGATCCTGTTGTCCCTTTGAATGAGAATATAGTCAACATAATTGATAGGCGTATCCCTTCTCGTGTGCTAAGGTACCGAGTGAAGGACAAACCGTGGTTCAATGATGATTGTAGATGTGCTTTTTTGGAGAAGCAGGAGGCCTATCAACTTTGGAAGGGTAACAGATCAGATTTAACCTGGAACAACTATACTCAGCTTAGAGCTTTTGCTCAGAGAGTTTATGCCTTAACTGAAAAGGAGTACAATTTAACCATAAAAGAAACACTTTCTGGTACAACTCAGGAACATAAATGGTGGTCTACCCTTAAATCTGCACTCTTTGGTGTAGATGCAACAGTTCCTCCTTTACTTAAACCAGATGGCTCAGTCACTCACTGTCCAAAGGGAAAGACAACCCTTTTGGCTGATGTTTTTGACAGTAAACAGAGTAATGAAAAACTTGAACTTCCTCATCACTGTTTTCCTGAGGCTAAACTAACTAGTTTAGCTTTTCGATCTCGTGAGATCAAAGCTCTGTTGATGAACCTTGATGCTTATGGAGGTGTAGACCCAAATGGTATTTTTCCTTTGTTTTTTATAAAGACAGCAGATTTCTTAGCTCCAAAGTTATCTGTTATTTTGCGCAAGTTAGCAAGAAGAGGAGCTTTTAGCACTAGTTGGAGAATTGGTAATGTTACTCCTCTATGTAAATGTGTATGTGGTAGCTCAAGTCCCACTGATTACCGCCCAATTTCCATAACTCCCATATTATCTAAAGTTTTTGAACGTCTTCTGGCAAAACGTCTTGATAGGTTTGCTGAAGGTAATCATCTACTCCCTAGTTTGCAATTTGGTTTTCGTAAAGGCCTTGGAGCATATGATGCCCTTCTTACAATCTCCAATGCTGTACAGAAATCCCTTGATTGTGGTCGGGAAGTTCGTATGATTGGCCTTGATTTTAGTGCTGCCTTTGACCGTGTTAATCATGACGCCCTTGTTTTCAAACTGAAACAGTTGGGAGTGGGTGGGTCGTTTCTTAGCATTATTATTGATTTTTTAAGTAATAGATCTCAAAGAGTTGTTGTTGATGGGCACCAGAGTGATTATAGGAATATGATATCCGGTGTTCCACAGGGTAGTGTTCTTGGCCCATTACTTTTTATACTATATACACATGACATGTGGTTTGGCCTAGAAAACAAGCTTGTTGCATATGCAGATGATGCTACTCTCTTTGCATCAATTCCATCCCCTGAATGTAGATCTAGAGTTGGTGAGTCCCTTAATAGAGATTTAGCTAGAATTAGTGCATGGTGCAAATTATGGGGTATGAAGTTAAATCCTAACAAAACTCAAAGTATGATTGTAAGTAGGTCAAGGACGGTGGTTCCTCAACATCCGGATCTCAGTATTGATAATGTTTCCTTAAATATGTATGACTCTTTCAAAATTTTAGGTGTGATTCTCGGCAGTAAATTTACTTTTGAGAAACATATAAGGTCTGTGTCTTCTTCAATTTCACAAAAAATAGGCTTATTGAGAAAGTCTTTCAAGATTTTCGGTGATCAATCTATTCTGAAGAAGTGTTTTAATTCTTTCATTCTACCTTGTTTTGAGTATTGTTCTCCTGTCTGGTCTTCAGCCGCTGATTCTCATCTTAATTTGTTGGACAGAAACTTACGGTCTATTAAATTTCTTATTCCTGATCTAGATATTAATCTCTGGCACCGTCGTTCAATTAGTTCATTATGCATGTTGCATAAGATTTTTCATAACTCTGACCATCCTTTACATTCAGATCTCCCTGGACAATTCTATCCTGTTCGTAATACTAGGCAGGCAGTTATTTCTAATAGCCAGGCCTTCTCCATCACGAGGCTCAATACTACGCAGTACTCTAGAAGTTTTATTCCAGCTGTGACCAAGTTGTGGAATGATCTTCCTAATCGGGTGGTTGAATCAGTAGAACTTCAAAAGTTCAAAAGTTGGAGCAAATGCTTTTTTGTTGACGAAGCGGACATGAGTCTTTTTATAGTTTATTTATGACATATTTGTTTTTGATGTTGTTGATAGTTTATTATATGACATGTCTGTTTTGACGTTGTTTCTTATTTTAGAATGATTTATTGTTAATTTGTTCTCTTCATTTATTTATTTCCTTATTTCCTTTCCTCACTGGGCTATTTTTCCCTGTTGGAGCCCCTGGGCTTATAGCATCTTGCTTTTCCAACAAGGGTTGTAGCTTGGATAGTAATAATAATAATAATAATATATTGTATGACCAAACAGAAGTATACACTGGATACACAAATAGTCTCATAATTGTATATTTGCTGAATTAACATCAGTGTCTCTTATATCTATTATGTGTGAGCATAAAATCATATGAGGAATACTTACCTTGGTAAGTCGAAGAACTCTGGCATGTATACATACAACTATCTGGTGAAAGCGGACGCAATACATTCTAATAGACATTTATTCCTAATAAATGACTAAAAGAGATGGTTAGTAAAACGAATGTAGTATGACAATGTGATTATACCTGTAACGAGTACAGACACTATATTTCTTTCTTAAAAGGAAGATATGAAGAGTGCTACTCTCAGACTGAAGAAAATTTAAAAAAACTATTTCTCTTCATAATTCCTGTACTGGTTACTTCTATCTGCACTGTGTACTACGTCCACCAGCACTAGTGATATCTGTAAAATTCTACACCTGGGATTTTGAACAGAGCTAGTGTCACCATAGTAACACTTAATCAAGAGAGGTCACACCTAAGAAGGGTGACCGCTTCTCCCTTTGATTAACAGTCCCAATCAATTAGCTGTTCATCGTAGAATTAGACGGCAGGTTAAGTATTCTACCCGACATCACCACATAATGCTTCAGATCATGGAATTGATTAGCGTAGTGTTTGTAGAACACTCTTGATGATTCTCACCCAGTATATGTGTGAGGACATGTGAGGTCATAAGCTATTAAATGTTTACCACAGTAATTAGGGGGGCAGGTTTTTATACACTACCTGCCGCCACAACGAAGTGTTTCATTTCATGCACTTTCGTTTTGCATAGTGTTTGTAAAACACTCTGGATGATTTCCATCCAGTGTATGAATGAAGACGCTCAAAGTCCATATACTGAAAGAAGTTCAGTGATGAAGCAATCTTTCTCGGATCATGACCTACGGGAGTACTGTCTGGATCCGCTCTACGAATAAAGTAGGTGAGCTTCTACCTTAGTTGATTCAGGGATAAATTTGATCGAAAAGTTTCTCCTTTAAAGAGCTGTCCTCCCTTAAAGTCTGAAGTTCTACGAAGATAGACCTTTAGACACTCTACAGGACATAGAGAGACATCTTCCTTCAGAGGGCAGATTCTCTTAGTGGGGAGCTTGTTTTTAGCGAGAAAGGAAGGATCAGGAAAGAGATTCTGTTCTCCTATTTCCCTGAACTGAATTTGACCCTCATCTCTGGATAGGGCCAATATTTCATTAACTCTAGCTCCAGAGGCTATAGCAAATAGAAAAATAACCTTTTGAGCTAGATCCTTAAGAGAACAATCTTCATTGTTCACATATGAGGCATAATGTAGGACCTTGTCCAAAGACCAAGAGATGCACTTTGGTGGTACTACGGGCGTAAGCCTAGCGCATGCCTTCGGAATCTTATTAAAGATTTCATTCGCCAGATCCACTTGAAAGGCATACAGGAGAGGCCTAGTCAAGGCTGACTTGCACGTATTTATCGTATTGGCCGCCAGACCTTGGCTACGAAGGTGGACAAAGAAGGACAGACAGAAGTTTATTGAAATTTCTTTCTGTCCTTTTGCTTTCACAAACGCAACCCACTTTTTCCAGGAAGACTCATATTGTCTTCTAGTTGACTTAGCCTTGTATTCTTCTAAGAATTCTATATTGCCTTTTGAGATCCCAAATCTTTTTCTAACAGCTAGAGTAAGAAAATCCTGAAATGAAGGGTTTTGGTTCTCTGTGATAAAACAAAGGCAGTTAATTTCTGAACCTTCAGAAATAAACCTAGGATCAGAGCTAGGACCAGGCTCATCTTCACCTTCTTCATATCGTCTATCAGCCCCACTAGAGGATCCTCGTATGGGGCTACATATCGAGGTAGTTTCATGAAGACCCTCGTGACAAAGAGGTTGAATTGCAGTTCCGGGACTTGTTCCCATCTGGGAGGGAATAGGTCTGCGTCCATGGACCATTCCAACTCTATCGGCTTGGACCGATATAGAGCATCCACTGTCACCTTGTGGATCAGTTGTAAATGAACTGCTGGAAGGTGCTATCCCTTTAAGAAAGGGATGGGTAACTTCACCTAGACTGTATGAGACGTTCAATTGTGACTTCTTATTATCGCTTCGGTGTCCCAGAACAGTCGTAGGTAGTCTGATCTGTGTGGAGGGGGCTTCCCCACTCATGATAGGACCCTCAGAGTCTTGGGACTTTTGTGCTTCAATTTTTGTTAGAGAAGCGATTAAAGAGGGACCGATATCAGTCTTTTTTTAACTCTTCAAGCATTTGATGCGTATTTTCTCCAGGCTCTTAACGCATCTTTCCGGTGTGCTCTTTGCACTAGGTCTGTCACTATTGCGAACTAGGGAAAGTTTAGCTCTTGTCCCTGTTGGCGTCTTGGAAATCTGACTGATTACCCAAGTCTCTTGGCAGACCTCGCGAGCTCCTTTTATATTCCCAAGGGAAAGGAGAGTTGATGTGATTGTGGGCTTCAATGGTTTTTCAGCCATTGAAACCCGTGAGCTGGAGAAAGTCGAGACTTCTAGAAGCTTATCTTGCATCCGTGATGTCCCGGGAACTGGGTCATTTCCTTGAATGCACATTGGCCAGCCACTTCGGGTGCTGCCCACCCCAGCCTCTCGTTCAGGTATATAAATGCCTGAACCATTTCTAGACTTGACTTTGACGTGACTAAGTTCGCCAATCCTATGAAGATACTTAGGACTGTGACACCGACACATATCTTTCCTAGAATTAATGTTACTATCTGTAACTTGAAATCTAGATAGGAGGAAGGGGGTGGTTGACTGGAAGGTTCCGCAGGACACCTTCCAGGTCTGACAAGACTACAAACACCCCTATTTGGGACAAGGTCCATATGTTCGGAAAGATTAAAATTCAAAACTTGCTGTTTTCTATGAACTTGTTGAGTGGCGACAAGTTCAGAATGACTCAGAGATTTCTTGAGTCCTTCTCGTGAACACAAAAAAAAACTTCCTTGGAACTCGATGGGCTATAGTTTTCTTACCACCTGTATGCTCTATAGCTCTCAGGTGTACTCCTCCAGGAGGATTTTGAATAGTAGGAAAAGGTAAGGAAATGATGGTGGGGACACTTTTGTTTCCCATCAAGGGCTTATCTTGAATAGGCTTTGGACCGAAGGATCGAAGGTTCTGCAATCCTGAAGGAATGATCCTCCTAGCAGAATCGTCTTCATGCTTGGAATAGTCAGTAGGTTTAGACTTTGTACCATCTGCCTGTGGCATCGTGGTTACTGGAATAGTGGGATGTTGTTGAGCAGCCCGGATATTTCCAGCATTTTCGATCATCTTTTTAGGTTGGGGACCCACAACCATGGAAGATTTTCTCTTTGAAAGGATGCCCCATTTTTGGAGAAGACTTATGTTCTCCATGGTGGCGTTCTTAATTACTTCCTTAATTACCTCGTGTGGGAAGAGATCTTTACCCCAGATGTTGGAAGATATTAGCTTCCTTGTTTCGTGTTTCACTGTTGCAGTAGCGAACACAAACTCTCTACATGCTCTCCTAGCCTTCATAAAGGCGTAAAGGTCCTTCACTAAGCTAGCCATATGCATTTTGGCTAGGACCATGAGCATGTCTGGGGTAAATTCGTAGGTTGAACACAACTCTATGTAGTTTGGTAGAGAAAGGGATGTTGCAAGTCTATCCTTTGTCTCTTGTTCATTATGCAAGAGCAACTCAGATAAATTAGGGAGACATACATTAAATTGTCGACTTGCGACATCCGCGTCTAATTTTCCTACTGAAAAATCAAATGGACTTCTTTCCAATCCTTTTCATATCCGGGAAAAGCTGGTGACAGAGGCTTGCACTCTTCAAGTGTGGGACATGGCTTACCCACCTCCACCGCTTTGGCAACAGATATAAATGCCTTCCCCGTAAAGGGGAATGAGAGTGAAGAAGGAGCAAGAAAGGAAGGGTGTCTGTTATTCAGTGAGAATACCTTCGACTCTAAATAACCCGCCTTTTCAGACTACCTGAGAGGATGGTCTGTGCCTTATCATGGTCGAGAATCATGACCTCCTTTGGTTCCGTTCCTTTTCTTGACTTTGGTTCGTACTTTAGTCGAACCCAAAAATTAGGGAAAGCATCAAAGCTTGGTCAAAATTTAATTTTGTCCAAAGGAACAGCACCTATCTTCTCTGAGATGTAGAGTGTTATGTATTATTGTAATAATGTCCTATATTATTTCACGTGTTGTATGTATTGCGCAACATTGCATCATATTGCATGGATAAAACATGCTGTGCTTTGTACATAAGTGTAATGATTTTTTTTGGTATTAGGATTCAAACATTTGTTGATTACCTCAAAGATAGGATGTGATTCTTAATAGTTTTGTACTGGAGTAGGATTTAAGTCTTTTCAGAGCGATGCTCTTTTGTTTAGAAATGTTTTGGTTTTGTCAGATTGTGTATGACGCTCCACACACACTTGGGAGTCAGCTGTCATAGAACAATGTAGTCATAAGTTGCATTAAACGTGTATTTTAAGAATACCAACGTATTATTAAATCCCATACAGAAAAATTGACGACAAGAGATGGGATCAGCTGAGAAGTAATTACTAACAATTTTTCATCTATATTCCAGATAATTATTATGGTTAATAGAACTTCCTACCAAAGTACAACACTACATAGAGATTGCCATTTAAAATCTACTTCTGATCCGCAAACCTCCAGCGATTTGTTTTGGACCATGTTGGTAGGTCTTGATCCATTGGTCGTTTGACTGACCCTGGGGAAGCGACAAGAGAAGCTTTGCGAGGCTCTATCTTGCGTTTTTCTTCCTGCTTTTCGTTTTCTTTACGAAAACCCTCTATCTGATTCTTCAGTTGCATACATAATTGTACCATTTTATCCAATAGAGGAGTAGAAGACGAAGATGGCGACATCGATGGCTCTATAGCCGGCATAGGCGGAGGAAATTCAGACACAACATTTTTCTCTTCTACTTTGGGGCACTTCTTACCCTCAATCCAAAAGGTTTCCTGGCCGTCCAGGGATGTAGTTGGCTCCTGAGGCACTACTATTTCCTTGCTTGCTTTGCGAAATAGGAGCTTACGCATCCTATCATTAGGTAAGAAGGGTCCCGGAGAGATTTTTTGGGACCCTCTCACCCAGTTGCGTAATTTGTATTGAGCTGTATCCCTAGTCTCCGTAGACTTGGGATTTTCAAAACCTTCAGACATTAATGTCCGACATATACTGCAAACCTCTGGGTTCCAATAATGTAGGGATCCGGAAATAATATTGCAGTGGCATGAAACCTGCAAGTATTATGACTGTAAAAATACTAACTCTTGGCCTTGCAGAGGACTGCAGCACAAGATATCTGGTGTTCTTCCTGTAAAGAAAGGAAAACCAAATGAGTATACAAGGGATTATTTCCCTTTTACTCAACATGCAAAGGTCATTTACAACAGAATAGCTTAGGATAGTAAGCTATGAAGGGATAGTAGGAAATACATACTTGTGTACTCCTGCAAGCAAATGCTGTTACCCCCCCCCCTCAGTATTAACTACATGGGAGTTCCTCTATTGAGTAACTCCCAGTAGAAGGGTTCTTACCCCTAAGGGTAGAGAAGTACTAATTCACTGTCCTAAAATAATGTTAATACTGTGGGGTCAGGATGACTAATTCTCAATCAAAATATTGAAGAAATCTATTCATTAAATAAATGAGCGGTACCAGCGGAATGCTCGCACAAGGGTACCCAAGGTATGTTAGAAATGACTACTGTATAATGGTACAGTAGTTTTCAATTTGCAGTAAGTCTATACTGCAAATTACTGGCTACTGTACATCATGAAGCCAGTTGGACTAGGGAAATTAAAGACATATTTGTATATCCCACTCAGCCTATTGGCTGTAGCCTTCCTTACAATATTAAAATATAGAGTTTCCTGATCAGGGAGACTCAAGGATAACGGCTCTACCCTTTGGGGATAGGAGTGTATCACTTCTGCCTTGAAGTTATTTAATATTGTAGGGTAATCCGAATACTTATTTCTAATCAGGATATTGAAGAAATCATATTCATTCAATATGGGATTGGGTTCAGCAAATGCCCGTGTTGGATATCCAAGATATATTGGAAATAACTACTAGTATAAAATATATAGTAGTTTTCTATCTGCAGTATATTCTATACTGTAGATATACTGGCTACTTGTATAACATATACTGTAGTTCAGCCGGCATGTTGCCGGCTTAATTAGGTCTTGCCGGCATATCTAGTATGCTAGCTAGAGAGAGAGATAGCATGGAGGAAAGGCGACTCCTTTACTGTGTATGTATACATTAATAAAGGATGTAAAAGTCTCATTATACTTTCTTTCTTCCGAATAGAAGGTTCCAATGGAATGGGAGAATGTACCATTCAGGCTTCCATCCAGCTTTAGTACTATTGCCAGTAAAGTGCCGCCAATACACTGCCGGCAGGCTAGCCTCCAGCAGTATCAGTACAGTCGGTGTGCTGCCATCTAAGTCAGCACCTATCTTTACTGATCTGGCCGGCGGTAATCCGGCAACAGAACTTGTGAATAATAGTCAATGGGAGAACTGAAGAGCCGTGGGGATAGCAAGGGACTTCCCACTCTCAGCCATCATAGCTGCCGGCAGCCGGCAGTTGCCGCAGCCACCAACTGCCGACAGTCATCGGCTAATGGTAGGGACCATAGCTGCCGACAGATGAAGTGGTTGCCGTCAGCATGCATTGCTGCCAGCCAATGTCATGGCTAAAGAAGGAGTCTGGCCGGCTCCGGCTACCTACCGGCAATGGTAATGTTGCAAGATGCCAGCCCAAAGAAAGACAGCGGCTCGGCCATCAAAAGTGGACAGAGGGGTAGGGAACACGGTCCTGTATAGATTGTGAAAGAAACTGGCAAAATTGTCAGTCCCACCACCTGTTAAACGAAACTCTGTTTCAGTATCGGCAGAATCCTAGGTGATAGGAGAGTCTCAGATCCCCTTCCTAGAGATAGCCGACACAGTTAAGGGGATGGCGGCATTGCCGCCTCCTCTCAACACGTGAGAAACAGAGTTCTAGTGCCACGTCATCCTAGGCAAAAGAAGATCACTCTTTAGCCTAGAGGACTGCGGAGTAGGACTAGTCTTTTAGTAGCAAGGAGAAGATGGTATCCTACCACTACTTCATGTGCAGCTAGGGAGGGCTAACCTCCATTGCCGGCAGCCTAGCCGGCAGGGGAGTGATGATATTCTACAGCCCATTCGCCCTGCCGGCAGGTCGCCGAAATAAGACTAAATACTCTGAGATTCTGACTAAATTCCAAAATCTGCTGGTATACCACAACCAGCGGTTTAAGAGAAGAGGCAGGACAAATCCTAGGTTAGTCATGTCTGAAAAAAATTCAAGGCATGGCTATTAGGGTCGTAGCCTGAAGCTACACTCAAAGGGAAAGAGATTACTCTTAAATCTCTGAATAGACGTGTAATGTTTCGTATAGTTATAGGAGGTATCAATCTCCGCTGAATTGAAAAAAAATACACGAGGGTAACCATGGGATGTCTGAACGTATAGTAAAACAGAGGAGAGGCGTTTGCTTGGTTTCAGCGCGCCGAAGTCCAGTTTCGCATCAAGGGCGTGACTCGCTCAACCACCAAAGCAGATTATGTTCTCGCGGCGATACCCGAGGACACCTTCCTGGAAATATTTGACTGACTTTGTGAACAAGGAGACACCCCAATAGCGTATGACGCCCCCAAAACATACCTTCTGCAGCATTACTCGCTGTTGCCAGCCGCCCGAATAGCCTAGCTTTTTCAGCTCTCACAACAGCCGTTGGGGCACCAAAGGGCTTCGCTCGCCCTCAGGGAAATGACCAGTATCGATCGCCTGCAACCTGCTGCAGACGGCTCTCCTCGTGAGGTGAACCTAATTCGTGGCCTTTGGATATGACGTTTACCCGAACCTGTACACGCTGCCATACCCGATGTCGATAGTTTACCCATGAAGGACTTGATGACCAAACATTTCGCCCTTATGGACAGCTACTTCAAGACCTCCCTCAATGCCTCCACTCTTGATGAAGATGACGCCTATTCAACGTCAATCGAAGCTGACGTGAATGCCGTAGGACATACATGCCTACCCTGTGATGTAACAAAGCGGCGACAAAGCCACATCACACCCACCACTCGCTCGCGCCCCAACCACCACTACTACCACTTCAGTTTTGGGGAAAGCGCAAAGAAATGTGCCAATGATTGTCAGTGGCCAGAATACGTGTAGATAGGCCATCGCTCGTGGCAGTGGCCTACAATGTTTCTAATCTTTTCTTTTTACATGATGCAGAAACGGACGTGCGATTTTTGCTAGACACGGTTGCTTGTCGTTCTCTTTTGCCAAGGTAACTCATCAGGACATGACATAGTCTGTCTACGTCTGCCGACGTCCGGTTGGTAGCTGCCAACAGATCTGCGATACCCACCTACGGTTACGAGAACCTCACATTATCGTTTGGAAACAGTAAATTTAATTGGAAGTTTCTCGTTGCTGACGTCACATTGCCTATCCTCGTGCGGATTTCCTCTTTCATTTTTTACTTTCTGGTCAATGTCACCCACCGACGATTAGTCAATGACGACTGTACTTGTCGACACCTCTTAAACTCGCCCACTCCAACCTCGCTCTCCATATCAGCGCACCCATGGATGCCTACGCCCACCTCCTCTCGACTTTCGGCGAAATAGAGGAAATTGACCTTCCCCAAAAGGCCTTCAGCCCATGGACGTCACCCTTACACATCATTCTGAAGAAAGATGGCTCCCTCCGTCCGTGCGGGGATTACAGGTGCCTGAACATGCAAACAGAACCGGATCACTACCCCTCCCAAACATCTCCGACATGATATCCTAACTGCACAAAGTGAAGGTTTTCTCTACGCTCGACCTCCTGAAGGGGTATTATCAGGTGCCTATGAACCTAGAAGTCATCCCAAAGACCGCCATTCGTTTAGTACATACACCTTCAATTACTCCTGATATGGCCTTCATAATGTTGGGGCCACGTTTCAACGTCTCTTGGATGGAATCATAGGTGACCTCCCCTTTTATGTTTGCTATGTGGACGACATACTTGTGTTCTCCTCCTCAAAAGTTGAACACCTCTGTCACCTGCGCATCATGCTCGACCGCCTGCAAAAAAACGGCCTTGTAGTCTGGTAGGACAAGTGAATCCTTGGTGCCAACGAAGTGTCGTTCTTAGGGCACCGCATCAATTCTAGAGTCCATCCCCTCCCTGAGAAGGTAGCAGCTTTTCAGGACTTCCCCGCGCCCTCGACCGTCAAAGCTCTGCAGGAATTCTTGGGCATGATCAACCATTATCACCATTTTCTGCCCGCCATTGCCGCCACTCTTGCTCCCCTCTACACCTCCCTCAAGGGGAAGCCAAAGGACCTGAAGTGGGGTCCCCTTCAAGAAGCAGCCTTCGGCAATGCAGAGAAGGCCGTATCAACCGCTGCGGCTCTCACATTTCCTATCCCACATGCCCTCTCCTTCTCTCCACCGATGCCGGTGACGTCGTTATTGATGCAGTGCTCGAGCAGGGGGTCAATGACTCGCCCCGACCATTGACCTTCTTCAGCAGAAAACTGTCCAGGGTAGAATCGGGTTATTCTACCTTCGATCGCGAATTGCTGGCGGTGCACTTGGCTGTCTGTCACTTTCGCCATTTCTTAAATGGTACGTCCTTTGTCATTCGCACAGACCGCATGCCTGTGGGCACGCCTTCACTTGACAGTGATGCCAGGTCCACCCGTCAACGCCAACATCTCTCCGCCCTTGGCTGAATACAGTTGTACCCTTCAATATTTCCCTTGGAAAATGAATCCCGTTGACGATGCCCTGTCAAGAAATATGTTGGCTGTCGTTCAACTTGGATTGGATTAAAACGTCTTGGCTGAAGCCTAACGACAGGATCCAGATTATCAAGCATTTAGGACATCCTGCACGTCCCTCGGTTGGGAAGAGTTCCCCCTCGAAGACTCCCACACCACCCTCCTTTGTGACGTCAGTACTGGTAGATCGCGACCTTGGATTCCTGCACTCATGCGCCAGCAGGTGTTTGATTTCATTCACGGCCTTTCACATCCCTCGTGCCATTATACTGCACAGCTGCTGAAGACGAAGCTCTTCTGGCACAGTATTTCCAAGGATGCTAAATATTTGGTCGGCTCCTGTGCTTCTTGCCAAACTTCCAGACTACATCGACACATGGATTCAGGAGTGGGCACCTTTCCCCAACCTCAGCGTCGTTTCTCACATATTCACGTCGACGTTGTAGGCCCCTTACCCACATCACAAGGACATCGTTACCTGTTTACCGTCATAGACCGTTCCTCTCGTTGGGCTGAAGCCATTCCCATGGAAACTGCAACGTCCATCTCATGTGCATATGCCTTATTCTCAGGATGGATTGCAAGATTTGGTATCACTGAGCATATTACTTCTGACAAGGGTGTCACTTTCACCTCTCAAATGTGGAAATCATTACCGAATATCCTGGGCATCACCCTATATCAGATAACCACCTACAACCCCGCTGCTAATGGATTGGTTGAATGTTTTTATCGCACCCTCAAAGCCGCTTTGATGTACTGCTGTAAGGATTCCAACTAGTTTACTCAGCTTCCCTGGGTGCTCCTGGGACTTAGGACGACTCTTAGAGACGCCCTCGACGTCTTGGCAGCTGAAATGGTGTATGCCAAATTTTTTCCTTCTTCAACCTCCGACGACGATCTCCAGCGCATACCTCACGTCGTGGGAAAATTTACTATATGCCACCAGAATTAAAAGCCCCCAGCTAAGAATTACATATCGACAGACTTGCACTCTGCAATGCACATCTTCCTGCACAACGGCACTAGCAAGCTACCGCTAATGCCCCATTTACTTGTGATCCAACGCAGTCCGAAAGCATTCCTACTAAACATTTGTGGCAAAGAGGACTGGGTTCCTGTTGACTGTCTCAAACATGCTTATATCCTGCCAGATGACCCGCCTACAGTTCGCCTCTCTAGATCAGGGCACCCTATTTAACATGTACAGTAAGTCATTTTTAGGGGGGGAGCCATGTACCAACCGTGTGTCACACGATCGTAAATAGTAACGACAATTAATTTTGTGTACATATCATGCTTGTATCTTCGCTTTCCCCTCGCACTAAAAAGAATCTGAAATAACATGCATGTTTTTTTTTTCAACCGTTAACTGTTAACCGACGTGGTGTCGGATAGAAAAGAAAATTTCCTGTCGCATTGAGTTTTCGTGGATAAAGGATTGTTCTCTAATAAAGTTACTCAGTTGCTTTCATCCAGTCCTTGAGTCACAACCTTACATGTACCAACTGTGTGTCACGCTATCGTACATAGTAACATTTAATTTAGAGAATATATTATGCTTGTATCTTCGCTCTCCCCTCGCAGTAAAAATAACCTGAAATAACATGCATGTTTTCTTAGTGCTAGGGGGAGCAAAGATACAAGCATAACATATACACAAAATGAAATGTCGTTATTATGTATGATAGTGTGACACACGGTTGGTACACTGCGTATGCAGTCATAAATAAAATCCCTCTTCCTTGAAACCCTGTCCCTCTCAAGTGTCCCCCTTCACACCCCCCCCCCCCCCCGCCTCCTCCAACTACCATTTAGGTGACCATAATCAACTCCTTGATGAGATTCCCTGGTACCGACCAGAATTGTTGAATTTGTAGAATT
>NC_090758.1:26955596-26958096 GCF_036898095.1 Palaemon carinicauda | reverse complement strand
GGAAGAAAGCATTGGAGAATCCATATTATTACCAATATTAAATAATGGGGATAAAACACAAACCATAATAGTAATGAATGCACAGGGTTTAGTCACGAGTAACTCTAAAAGGAAAATAGAGTTCTTAGAAGAACTAACCCAAATTGAAAAAATAGATATATTAAATATAAGTGAAACATGGTATTCCCAAGAGACTGGCAGTGATGACCAGATAAAGGGTTTCCAAACTTATAGATCAGACAGAAAAAATAGGAATCAAGGGGGAACCGCAATATATGGAAGAGACATAAATCAAGGAAAAGTATGTGAAAAATACAGCAACACAGAATGTGAATTGATTGCGGTAGAATTTGAATTTGAAAAAACAAATGAATATTGTAGTTTACAGACCCCCAAACACTAAGGAGTTTGACATAATAATAGAAAAAATAGAATATATATGTAGAAACCATAAAGACTGGAATATACTCCTATCCGGAGATTTTAACTTTCCTTTCGTGGATTGGAAAGAACGGATAGAAGAAAGTGGTTATATGTATACATATAAAAAAGATAGTAATAGTAGCGCAGAAGATAAGAGGCAATTTGAAAAGCTTCAAGATATGCTATTAGAACATAATATGCAACAAATAAACCACATTCCAACAAGAAAGGAAAATGTCCTAGATCTAGTATTTGTGAATGAGGTGAATTATGTTAAAGAAATAATAGTGTATAACACGGGAATTTCAGACCACAATGTCATAGAATTGATAGTTCATTCCAAAGCAAGTGATCACAGAATTAATAAGAGCACAAAACTTTGGGAAGGATATGGAAAATATAACTTTTACAGTAAGAATATAAAATGGTCAGAAATAAATGAAGAACTGAATAAAGAATGGAAAAATGTATTTATAAGTGATAATATACAGGTAAATACGGATATACTGTACAAAATACTGGAGAAAATTGTTGAAAAATATGTACCGAAAAAAAAACAATAAACAAAAGACGTGCATACCAAGAGACAGAAGGATCTTATTTCAGAAAAATTAAAAAGTGGAAGAAAAAATCTTGCAAAAGAAAAAAATGTGTGGAAAATGAGGGAAATAAAATGTAAGATAGAAAATGCAAAACAAAAGATTATACAGTCGAAAGAAAATGAAAAAAGGGACTTAGAAGAAAGGACACTTCAAAATATAAAAAGAAACCCCAAAGTACTTTACTCCTATGCAAAAAAGATGAATAAAAGGAGAATAGAAATAGGCCCTCTAAGAATTGAAGGACGGCTAACGAATGAAAAAAAGGAAATATGCAACATATTAGCAGAAAAAATATAAGAGTGAGTTCACGCCAAGAATTGCGAATGAGAATAATGAAACAGAAATGAGAGAAAAAATGTTGAATATCTAACGGATATAGATATTAATGAAGCAGATATTGTCACAGCTATAAACGAAATTAAAAATTGATCGGCAGCCGGACCAGATGGAGTTCCAGCGATTTTGTTAAAAAAAACTGCAAACACTATCGCGAAGCCACTTGCAATACTGCTAAGACAGAGTGTAGATATGAGCGAGATATATGTTAAACATAAATTAGCTTATATAACCCCTATCTTCAAAAAGTGGATCAAGACTAGAGGCAAGCAATTATAGACCTGTTAGTCTAACATCACATATTATGAAAGTGTATGAGAGGGTAATAAAAAAGAAAATAATGAACCATTTGGTCAAAAATAATTTGTTTAATATGGGTCAACACGGTTTCGTACCTGGAAAAAGTACACAGACCCAACTGATAGCTCACTATGAAAACATATACAATAATATGATAAATGAAAAAGACACAGATGTGATCTATCTACATTTTGCAAAAGCCTTTGACAAGGTAGACCATAACATATTGGAGAAAAAAATGAGAAAAGCATAATATTGTGGGAAAGATAGGAAAATGGGTAAAAGAATTCCTGCAAAACAGAAAACAGATAGTGGTTGCAAATGACGAGAAATCAGATGAAGCCCAGGTAATATCTGGTGTGCCCCAAGGTACGGTATTAGCTGCACTGCTATTTGTTATTATGATCTCAGACATAGACTGTGATGTTGAAAACTCCGTAGTGAGAAGTTTCGCCGATGACACAAGAATAAGTAGAGAAATTACTTGTGATGAAGATAGGAAACTCACTACAAAGAGATCTAAACAAAATATATGAATGGGCGGAGATAAATAGGATGGTATTTAACTCCGATAAATTCGAATCAATAAATTATGGAAACAGAGAAGGAGGGGTGTAAGCATAAAAGGGACCTAATAATGAGACAATCACAAACAAGGAAGCAATTAAAGACCTTGGTGTAATTTTGAATAGGAATATGTTATGCAACGACCAAATAGCAACACTGTTGGCTAAATGTAAAACAAAAATGGGAATGTTATTCAGACACTTTAAAACAAGAAAAGCTGAACACATGATTATGCTTTACAAAACTTATGTGCGTAGTACACTCGAGTACTG
>NC_090758.1:26948828-26951328 GCF_036898095.1 Palaemon carinicauda | reverse complement strand
ACTAAGGAACTATCACAGAGTAATTATTCATTTAGATGTTTATTTGTCGGAAAATGTGCCTTGATGGTTTGCCTAGTACGTGGCTGATTTTTTTTTTTTTCTGAAATGCCGTATATTAGAATGTATTTACCATTTTTCCGCGAGTGCCCCTTTTTATTTGTTTTGCATATTTTTCCTTAGTCATGTTACCGTAAGGAATTGGCAAGTAGTGTCACAAAACTTGTATTTTTATAGTGTTGGAAAGTGTTTCTAGATGATCTGACTACCCATGCCTATATTTTTTTTTTAGGCCAGATAACGCGTATATATAGGTATGTGTTCGATTTTCCTGCGATTGCCACTTTTTCGTTTTTTTCCCATTTCTTTCAAAATTACTACGTACTAAGGAACTATCACAGAGTAATGATTCCTCTAGATGTTTATTTGTCGGAAAATTTTGTTTACTTCTTTTTTGATTGAATATCATCAAATTTTTTTAGCTAAAATATTATATTGTTTTACATTTTTTTTTCGATTTTATTTCCCTTCAAAAAAAGTTTTTGGGTCAGAATTTTAATTTTATAGTCGTAAAATAATCAACAAATATCCAACAACCCACCATACAATTTTTATGCATATCCAAGAATAATTAGATTAGTAAATAACACCTTGAAATTGACATACCCTTCCTATATTTCAAGTGGCAGATTAGGGAGTCTGAGTCAGTGTGGTTGGCGGCCATTTTGTGGACATATCCGAAGCGTAAGTTGCCCTATCATATATATTCATATTCCCTATAGAATTTGTGATATTTTGGTATATTTTTACCTGCATAAATATCATATTATATATTAAATATATGTATTTTTTTACGAAATTTCTAAGTACTCAAAAAATTACCTTTAGATATGGCCCCTGATATAAATGTAATTTACAAAATAATAAAGATATTTTTACATATTTCTATTTTAGGATAACATATGTTTATTCCCTAAAAAAATTAGCTACTTCCTATTTCATTTGGGTACCTAAAAAAATTCATGAAATGTGGACAAATTTTTTTGGCCAAAAAAAGTTACTCTTTTTTTCTCATTTCAGATCTTCACCTCCATGGGTCTGACTTCATCCAAAATACATCAAGATGTGTCCTAAACCTTCAAGAATCAATTCCTAAAAGGATTTGTGTATATATGTATAAATTTTTTTTTAATGAATTTTTATGTAAGGTCTTTTTTTCTACTTAATTTTTCAAAATATTCATAATAAATAGTTTTTCTGCAGATGAGTAGTATTTATCTTTACAGTTGTTTTAAGCATTCATTGAAGTTTTTTTTGGCAAAAGAAAAAAGGAGGTTACTGCAAAACTGATTTTTTAAGATTTTTTTTTTTGGCGTCCGGGTCGCGCGCGTCCGAGTATACCCTTAAAGGGGTGTCCGAGCAGCGTACCTATCCAGGGATATATGGTATAGTGGTAAAAATTTGATACAAATCTTTATGAAAATTCTGAAAACTTTTATCAAATTCGATAAATTATATTTTTAGACTCTTTGAAACATAAATACGAAAATCTTACATCATCTCATAGAACACAATTGATTTTTCCAAAAGGCTTCACAATTATTTTACGAGGCTACCGATTCCATTCTTTGCAGCCAGACCGACGTCATCTCCCCCAGGAACGCAATCTCTTGTTCAAAGCAGAAAAGTGTGAAGCTTACACGCTCCTTCAGAGATTTGGTGTGGATGTACATTGATCTCGGACTCAATTCCATTTGGAGCCGCGTCTATCCCTATGACAAATTGGTGTCTCGATGCTCCTGTATTTTTTCTGCTATGAAACACTCTCTGAATTCCTGTTCATGACGTTTTTGCCAGTTTTTTGTATGTTTGTTTGTGTATTTGTTTATTTCCGAACAGCTTCCTGGCCACAATTTTAATCTTAGAGTAATGAAACTTTCAAGGATTAACTCAAATGTAATACACTGGAATTTATTCTTATTTAGAAGGTCAAGGTCAAAGATTAAGGTCACGGTCAAGCAAAATGTCCAATTCACGTATTCAAGCCATAAGTTTCGACATCGTTGTCACAGACTTCAATTCTGGTTCATAACCGAGTGTATGAAAATTCACACTAATTAATATATTTTGATGTCAAAGGTATAGGTTAGGATCTAACAAAAGGTCGAAAAACAAGCAGCTGCGGTGGTTTTAACTCAACCTAGTGCCCCTCTAGTTTCATCTGGTTTTTATTCTCATTATTGTTAGTATGGTGGAAGATATGGATCTCAAGTAGTCGAATTTATACTTAATATTGAAAGTTCTTTAGTAAGAACGTCACCAAAAATACCAGGATATGGGAGATGTGTCCCCCCTCAAAATACTTTACCCCTGTGTGGCCACGATTTAAACTCAGATTAAGTTACACTAAAGAGGGAGATATTCAACTTTCTCTCTCTCTCTCTCTCTCTCTCTCTCTCTCTCACTCTCTCTCTCTCTCTCTCTCCTCTCTCTCTCTCTCTCT
>NC_090758.1:26938828-26943828 GCF_036898095.1 Palaemon carinicauda | reverse complement strand
TAGCAATATATAACCAATACTAGAAAAAATCTTAAACCTAATATTAATCACAAGTAAACTTTCCAAAACCAGAAAACCAAAACATCACCATTCGATAAATAGGTACCCAACCTAAAAATTTCACATCACTCATACCGTTAATAACCTTCATAAAAAGTCATTGCACTAACAACCGGATTCTGTATATATAGTCCAAAAGCTATAACCTTTTCCACACTCAATACACTGTTCATTTTCAGGGATACACATCACTCACTATCAATAAATGTTGATCACAAAAACCACTGTCTATTTCAGTGTTATATATCACACTTATCACCATAGTGTCCAGTACATACACACACACCGAACGACACAGAGAAGACCACCACAAGACTCCCCTGAGCAAACAAACAAACAAAATCGATGAAACGTAATTATTAGCCTGAAAATACAGAATACCAGATTAGTGCCTATCTCTTTCCTTAGTTTATTATAAACCTTATCGTACCTGACACCTCTAAACCTTAGTAGATTGACCTTAACTCAGTCTAGGGTACCACTCATACACCAGCCTGTAGCGCCTAAAAAACGGCTGTCTTGTGCTACAGACCCGTGAGCCCTTGACCCATCTAATTAATCAATCATTAGAAAGTACCAGTGATCACCCCCACCTTTTAACCTTACAGATCCCATACACTATACCCAAAAAATTATAGTCTTCTGTAAACAAACCATGATTAATAAATCTTAAATATACATTTGCTTCTACTCACTACGTGCCCACTTCAACAGCACACACACCATAATTAGAACGATACAGATACTACATTTAATAACTGCATAGCCCTCTGTCAATCAACTAATATTCAACGCTGCGAGAGAGAAAATCGGCAATAATATTATCTTTTCCTGGGATGTGGAAAAATTCTAAATTCCACTCTTGCAGTATGAGACTCCACCTCATCAATCTTTGTTTTTTATTCTTGTATCTGCTGATGAAGGTCAGGGGATTATGATCCCTTAACACCTAAATAGGTGTATCTGAGGAGGAGAGATAAACCTGAAAATGGTTAATAGCAAATACTAAAGCAAGAGTCTCTTTCTCCACAGTGGAATACTTACGTTGGGTGGAGGACAGCTTTTTAGAAAAGAATGCGACAGGATAAGAAACTCCCTACTCGTCATTCTGCAACAACACCGCTCCTACACCAACGTCACTTGCATCCGTGGCAAGAGAAAAAGGAAGGTCAAAATCAGGAGCTCTCAAGAAAGGGAAATTAATTAAAACTCTTTTTAAATTATCAAAAGCCCTTTGCGTTTCATCAGTCCAGACAATTGCTACCTTCTTTCTCAAGAAATTTGTTAATGGATCGGCTATATCCGAAAAATTCCTAACAAACATTCAGTAGTACCCACTCAAACCAAGGAATCTTCTACCATGTTTTCAATACTTTCGATATTGGCCTGCTTAGGAGCAGCTTTACCATTACCAACCTCATGACCCAAATATACCACCTTCGCCTTTGCGAAATCGCTTTTCTTTAAATTAATTACCAAATTTGCCTTTTTCAACACCTCAAATAGTGCCCTAATACGTTTTAAATGGGTTTCCCAATCATCGCTATAAATAACAATATCATCAATATACACAACATATCCTTCTAAACCATGGACTAAAGTATTCATTAACCTCTGAAAGGTGGCAGCCGCGTTCTTCATACCAAACGGCATAACTTTACATTGAAACAATCCCTGTGGTGTTACAAAAGCAGACAGGGCCCTTGCCCGCTTTGAAAGAGGAACTTGCCAATAACCCTTCAACGAATCGAATTTGCTAATGTATTTGGCCTTCCCCATTCGATCAATACAATCCTCAATTCGAGGTAATGGATAACAATCAGATTTAGATAACTCATTCAACTTACGGTAATCAAAACAAAACCTGAAATCACCGTCAGATTTCTTTACCAATACAACAGGTGATGACCAAGGACTTTGACTAGGTTCAATTAGGTCATGTTTTAGCATATAATCCACTTCCTTTGCTACAAGCTCATTTTTGAAGGGATTCAACCTGTAAGGAGATTGTTTCACAGGAGTGGCGCTACCTACCTCTACATCATGTTCAAGGACCGAAGTCCTACCCGGTACATCCGAAAATAATTCTTTATAATTAGATACTAAATATTTCAAAGACCTTTGTTCTTCCTTACCTAAATGTGAAATTACTCCCGAATTTTTTTCCAAAGACTTTCTATTATCCGACCGCCATTCACATTCATTAAAACAATTATCATCAATACCCTCCCCCTCTGAAAAAGAAAAATGGTTATTGTTCTCAGAATCTACCGTATTCCCAATGGTTGCCACAGGAATGACTTTTTCCAGTTCTATATAAGCCTTCAACATATTTACATGACACAGTTGAAAAGGTTTCCTTCTTTGAGGTGTCTCCACTAAATAGTTAACTTCACTTACTTTTCTCAAAATTTTCCAAGGACCTGAAAAAGAAGCTTTCAATGGATTCCCTGGGAAGGGTAACAAAACCAATACTTTATCGCCTACCACAAAGTCGCGTGCCTTGGACCTTCTATCAAAAAAGAACTTCATACTTTTTTGGCTACATAATTAGTTTTCACCCGCAAATTTCCAAGCCTTGGTTAATTTATCGCCTAGATTAGACACATAATCCAATAAATTAACCTCAGGGACGTCTCCCTCCCAAGACTCACGAACCACATCAAGAGGACCTCGAACACAATGGCCAAACACAAGGTTGAAAGGCGAAAAACCTAAAGACTGACCTAGGACAGAACGAAAAGCCAACAACAAATAAGGTAATTCCTTATCCCATTCAGAACCATTAATCAAACAATATTTCTTTACCACAGATTTCAGGGTCTGATGAAATCTCTCCAGAGCTCCCTGACTTTCTGGATGATATGGAGAAGAAGTCACATGTTTTATATTTAACTCAGCCACTTTATCTCTGAAATACCTGCTAACAGAATTGGAACCACAATCCGATTGAATAATTTTAGGCATCCCAAACCTGGTAAAAAAGTCAATTAGTACATCTACAATTTTAACACCTTTTATTGTACGTAGTGGTATGGCCTCGGGATATCGAGACATCCTATCCATGATTGTCAAAATATACTCATTACCACTACGCGTCTTCGGTAATGGTCCAACCACATCAATAATGACTTCCTTAAAAGGTTCGGAAACTACGGGAATAGGACATAGGGGCGATTTTGGAATCCGCTGATTGGGTTTTCTGACCCTCTGGCACACATCACAACTATTGACAAACTTCTTTACATCTGCCTTCAACTTCGGCCAATAATAATTCCCTAACAATTTGCAAGAAGTTTTATGAATTCCAAAATGGCCGGCCAAACCACTTTCGTGCGCCAATGACATTAACTCCTTCCTGTAACTAAAGGGAACCATTATCTGTTTCACAAATTCATGATCAACATTATCCACCCCCATAGGCCTACTCAACCTATATAAAATATTATTAATTATCTTAAATTTGGGACCAGTCATATCAGACACCTCCCCTGACTCGATAGGGAGTTCCCGAAACTCCTTTTTCTGGGCTTTGATTAGCTCTTCAGTAGTCCAATTTATGTTGTCCATTAACATTCAAAGATCTATAGCTAGGCTATCACTACGATCTAAACTACTTAAATCTACATCAATTGTTGACTCTGCAGCGTCAACAATTCTAGCACTAGAACGAGTAACTGCTGCTACTTCACTATCAGGGTTTATCAATATCGGACAATTATTATTCTTCATAGCCACATCATTCCCTATCACAACATCAACCTCCTTAACCGGGAATTTATCAACTATGGCCAATTTCAAATTCCCTGCAAAGAAAGGGCAGATTAAATTAAAATTTTCAATAGCATACGACTTTACGGAATCAGGAAAACCAGCCGATAACACAAATTCACCACTTTTCGGAAAAAAATTACAAGGTAATGCCTCCCTTAGAATCAAAAACTGAGCTGCACCGGTATCACGCAAAATACGCACTCGTCTTTTCTCGGATGAATCGGCGAATGAGACACTACCGAAGGACAAATATCTGTCAAATAACCAGGTAGTCATTGATAAGCGGATGTTGTTGGGGTAGGTTTTCTCTCTCTCTCTCTCTCTCTTCCACACCCATCACTGGTCTAACATTAGCATTTTGGGATTTTCTAAACGCATAACATATGCTCTTTACGTGCCCCTTCTTATTGCAAAAGAAGCATGTCAATGTTTTCAATTTCTGTGGATTATATATATTTTGCCTATTACCTCTGTTACGAGAAAAATTATTATTAGCATACCCTGATTATTACCCTGATTATTATTACTTCCATGATTATTTCTGTTAAACACCTTAGCATTATTATTCGGATTATCATTATTATTCCTACCCATCTTAACCCAACTAGACTTCACGTTTGTCGTTACTCCCCCTAACTCACTCTTATGAGACACGCAATATTCGTCACTAGCGATGGCTACCTCCTGAACGGTCTCGAGTTTTAACTCTTCGAGGTGGACCTTCAGTTTATCTGGGACACACTACTTAAACTCCTCCACCAACATTAACTCTTTCAATCTCTCAAAATCTCCCACCTCCTTGGACTTGAACCAATCGCTAGCATACTGTTCCTTCGCCCTGGCAAATTCAACAAAAGTTTGTTCCCTATATTTTACTAAGTTCCGGAAGCGTTGCCTATAAGCTTCAGGGACTAACTCATAGGCCTTCAAGACAATAGCCTTTACACTCTCATAATCTGCTGATAGATCCTCCTCCAGCGTTACATATACCCTCTGAGCTCTTCCAACCAATTTACTTTGTATAAGAGTGGTCCAATACTCTTGGGGCCACTCCAGCCTTGCTGCAATCCTCTCAAATGACGCAAAAAACTCTGCTACATTATTCTCTTCAAATTTAGGTAAAAATTTGAGAGCCTGCGCTAAATTAATAGCAGGCGTTACTAACC
>NC_090758.1:26923828-26928828 GCF_036898095.1 Palaemon carinicauda | reverse complement strand
AAGTAGTAGGTAAAGAATAAACGTTGAGAAACTCAGATAAACAAATAAAAGAACGTTTGTTCAAACAGGAACGTCATCCCTCATGCATGTAGCTAGAATTCCCCTGAGAAAATGAAAACGTGTTTCACCTTTTTGAATAGTTGGATGGGTCATGAATATTACTTTTACAAAATTTCATCAGGGCTCCTCTCCCTCTCTATGAGTAGATCAAGGAAAAGGCAGATGATATTTTAGGAAATAGGAATAGTGATGATAGGAAAAAACCTTGAAAAAAAAAATTATATTTTTAATAATGATATTAGTAATATAAAAAAATAGTATGTTTGAATGCTCGTAATGATAGGCATTATAATTGTTTTGTGATAACTATTAGATGACTCTGCTGAATACCTTGTCAGGTTGGGAGAAGCAAAGAGTAGAAAAGTGTCCATTTGTTCTTATCTTATTTCGGCTAACTCCCAAAATTAGAGAAGTGCTATGTTGAAAAGCTACATTAAGATGATAATATGAATAAGTATAATAACAATAAGTTTATAACAGGAATCTGTTCATTATTCAGTGATAAACCGGAATCTAACGACCATACTCTATCTTCCTCTCTTTTCTTGATAGGAGTGCTCCAAAAATCCACCTGGTATCCTTAGCAGCCGGTGAATTAATGAGGGTGCTACTAACTGTGCCCTTCCCGTCACAGGTATACACTATGCCGTCATACCCATTTGGTGAACCAGTTTACCAAGCATCGTAATTCTCTAAAGACCTCAGCTTGGGCATCACTGTGTTCACCTTGACTGCACTGAGGGCAGATCGTTACGTAGCCATTGTCCAGGTGGTATCAACACATGTGTCAAAACATACCATGAGATTCGCCATTGGCATGGCAGTGAGCATATGGGTGCTGTCGGCTATTTTAACAGCTTCGTCAGTAATTTTCTTCCACCTACCGGTTTTGTTTACACCCCGTGGCAATGAATTCTATGTTTGTACACCTTTTCCCAAGCATCTACGTCACCTCTGTCCAAAAATCACCACCCTCACTAGGGTAACCCTTTATTACTTTCTTCCTCTGTCTCTGATAGGATTCTTCTACGTAATTATGGCACGCCACCTTCTGGTGTCTGCCAGACATCTACCTGGGTAGGGCGCAGGAAGAGCAGGACAACAGAGGCCAATCCAAGCCAGGAGGAAATTTGCTAAGATGATCCTGGGTTTTGTGATCATCTTTGCCGACAGTTTCTGGACCTTCAACATCTACATCCTGTGGTGGAATTTTTCCATAGCCCCTAAGACGACTAAACGTCTACTGGCCTATCCTTCATCAACTCTTTCATCAACCCCATCGCTTTATACTGCGTCAGCAATACCTTCTGGAAGTACCACAACCGGCATGTGTTCTGCTGCCTCGTCAGCAGAGGGAAGCTGCAGTGGGACTTTGATGGCACAGAGTGCACGCAAGCTTCCAGATGGACCCAAAGAACTGTCAAGATGCCCCTAAGCGTGATTGGTTCCAAGAACGGAGCTCAGGAATCGCCACCTTACCACACGCTCACAAATACAACCGTTTTGACCTCTAAACCTTATCACAGTCCACCATCAATAGTATGATTTCTTTCGACTGCTCAACCATCTGGATAATTTAGAATTTTTGTAAATGAATATATTATTAGTTTTCATATATCAGTATTATGGGAACTTGTATTGCTCTTTGTAAATAGGTTCACATTCCCTACTATGCAAAATCATATACTATACAATATCACCTTAATATAATCTTTTCTTGCTACTCTCTTTGCATCAATTCCTTCCCCTGGGGTGGGTGAATTCCTTAATAGAGATTTAGCTAAAATTAGTGCATGGTGGAAATTATGGAGTATGAAGTTGAATCCTAACAAAACTCAAAGTATGATTGTAAGTAGGTTAAAGACGGTGGCTCCTCAACATCCGGATTTCAGTATTGATAAAGTTTCTTTGAATTTGTATGACTCCTTGGAAATTTTAGGTGTGGTTCTCGACAGGAAATTTACTTTTGAGAAACACATTAGGTCTGTGTCTTCTTGAATTGTACAAAAAAGAAAAAAATTGGCTTATTGAGAAAGTCTTACAAGATTTTCGGTGATCAATCTATTCTGAAGAAGTGTTTAAATTCGTTCATTCTTCCTTGTTTTGAGTATTGTTCTCTTGTCTGGTGTTCAGCTGCTGATTCTCATCTTAATTTGTTGGACAGAAACTTACGGTCTATTGAATTTCTTATTCCTGATCTAGATACTAATTTTTGGCACCGTCGTTCAATTAGTTAATCATGCATGTTGCATAAGATTTTTCATAACTCTGACCATCCTTTACATTCAGATCTCCCTGGACAATTCTATCCTGTTCGTAATACTAAGGAGGCAGTTAATTCCAATAGCCAGGCCTCTTCCATCATGGGGCTCATTACTACACAGTATTCTAGAAGTTTTATACCAGCTGTTACCAAGTTGTGGAATGATCTTCCCTATAAGGTAGTTGAATCAGTAGAACTTCAAAAGTTCATAGTTTGAGAAAATATTTTTATGTTGACTAGGCTGACATGAGTCTTTTTATTGTTTATATATGACATGTCTGTTTTTGACGTTCTTAATAGTTTAAAAAAAATCATATGTTTTGACGCTGTTACTGTTTTTAGAATGATATATAGTTAATTTTTTCTCATCATTTATTTATTTCTTTATTTCCTTTCCTAATTGGGCTATTTTTCCCTGTTGGATCCCTTGGGCTTATATCATCTTGCTTTTCCAAGTAGGGTTGTAGCTTGGCTAATGATAATAATAATAATAATAATAATAATAATAATAATAATAATAATAATAATAATAATAATAATAATAATAGACGGTTTATAAACCTTCTTATATCTATTTTGCATGAATTTGAATAAATTTATGAGATATTCTTTTGACAACAGTTTACTCTTCATTATAATGTATTATCTACTCCTAATTTGATCAAGACTTTGGGAATTTAATTTTTATCTATAATCATATACACCAAGATCCTGTTATACCCCATTATATCTCATCATTATATCTTATCATCATTTGCATATATAAGTGTCTCAATTGAATTCCTTGATATTAATACTGTGAATTTCTATGTTCTATGTAATCTATTGTAATACCTCTATCATATGAGAAAGTTTATAGATATATGGAACATTCTCTTTCTAATGGATTAATTTGCCAGAAGTATGATCACTGTTACGACCGTATTTACGGCCGTAATTTCAAGGGTTCTTGTCTCTACTCAGAATTTGCGGTCAGTAAAAATGTAACACAGCAACTTGGGAACAAAAGAACTAACACCTTAACAAAAGTTACAATATTTATATACACACAAAAAAATAAGTAATGGTTGGTAACGATAATAACCAAAATAAATGAATATACAAATCAAAAGAAAACTAACCTTAAGATCTTTAAAAGATCATCTACAACTAAGTTAATCCCTTAGCTGAGAAATAGGAAAATTTTAAATATGACATTTCAGGCAGCTACCTTTCAAATTACTGGCCAGAAAAATCTAACCTAACCAACTGAGATAGGTAGAAGGAAGAAAGAGAAAATAAATGAGAAACTTAATATTATTCCTACCTAACACAGACAAACTTACTTAAATGTTAAACATAACTTAATAAACAGTAAATTACAAAAACAAAATAATCTTACAATTTTACACAAAGAGAATCATCACAAAAAGCTCAGTAGATTGTCCCATCAGGCCATACAAGGTCCAGAAGACCGTACTGCAAACAAGGGCGTGCACATCTACAGCTACTCGGCGATCCACGATCGTCGTAAATAACAATAAAAATATCTCATACCTGTAGTATGCCACCCTACTTATCACCACGAGTTCCAAGAACTCACTGACGCCGATGAGTAGGTCAACTGGATATAGCTGAAATGCCTGAAGCTAATCCATAATACCACAGGAACACTAAGGGTGGTAGCCTCCGAGAATCCAGGACGTCAACGGATCTTGCACGCCGCAAACCACACTGTTCTCACTAGATGTGGGCCAACTCCTTCGAAAATCCTCCGACGAACGAGGGAAGGGACGTGGCTGATGAATCCCACGGGTGACAAACACCAGCGACCACACACAAAGTAGCGAAGGACGTGATTCCAAAACTCCAAAAGTGACCAAAATTAAGTGGCAAAGCGTCAGGCTGTGAGGAGGAACTCGAACTAACCCTCTCACTTATCAGTTATCACCACCATTCGATCAAGCCTTCCACTCGAGTCAACAAAGTTCATAGGAGAAAAAAAACAGCGATCATTAATAAGGCAATTCAGTAGTTCACTTATACGGGGGGAGAAGGTGGTAAACAAAAACAAAACTGCGAAGTCATATGACTCTCTTACAGAGTTCATCAATCTAAGAATGACGCAAGCGTATTAATAAACTGAAAACTAAAACAATTTCAAAAGGTTGGACAAGTATTAACAACTTATAAATAAATTATAATTAATTTACTTTAATCTAATAATCATATAAACAGTGTTTTTCTGAAGTCTGCAGACATCTGCAAAAGGGAAATTTGTCTGTTTCAATGTTTGTCAGAACTGTATGGCACAGAAAATGTAAACTTCATCAGAAAATATTTTGAGTTGTGCAATTTTAAAACTTTTTTTGTATATAAACATAAAAAAAAAAAATCTTTACCATATTATGTATAACCGAATCACTGTTGAAATCCTTCATAAGATGTAATTACAAAAGAAGAAAGCATAAGTGAAGCTACGAAATCAATGTAGTTATAAGGAACATTCTTTAGTAATTTATAGAAACTTAGCATGGATAACATACAAGAATATGTTTTCTGACTAATTCAACCTTATATCAAGTAATGGCCCCCCCCCTCTAAAAAAAATAAAAATATATAATTTAAATAGTCTATACAAATGTATTCTCTGTAACAAATGTACATATTTTAATGCATTCATGCCATCATAGTAGTT
>NC_090758.1:26896328-26918828 GCF_036898095.1 Palaemon carinicauda | reverse complement strand
TATCCTTAAATTTTCTCTCAAGGATATCGCATAATATCAGTGGACAAATTCTTGACACGCCACATAGCAATCTGCACCCCTAATAGCGTTTACACTTCGAGGGGGTGTGGCAAAATAAAAGGGAGCCGTTTCAAGGCTAACCCGTTCTCGTACTATTATTGAGTATGATAACAGCGACATTCCTTGTTGCATTGAGCATGGTGTTACATATACAGTACTATGGGAGGGATACTGTGAAGATCTTTTCTTTTTAGAAGAGATGGGTGGGTCTATCAGGACGACATGGCTATCTCACCCAAAAATAGATTTTTCGATTCGCTCAAAATCCGTTTTTTGGGCTCAATCCATGTCGTCCTGATGGAAGCATACCAGAGCATTAGTGTATCTGTGGATTTTCATCAGTGCCTCAACCTTATAGCAACCTTTTCTATGGTCATAGGGACCAATTGAGACAAGTGACGTCACCGTTAATCGTCATCATCACTAATCATAAAAAATGTTAGTGCTTCCTGCCTCCTACAGGGATTGTCATCTAGACAGTTGAAAAGGGGTCTCGAGGTTAACATATATTGTATGACCAAACAGAAGTATACACTGGATATACAAATAGTCTCATAGTTTTGTATTTGCTGAATTAACATCAGTGTCTCTTATATCTAGTATTTGTGAGCATAAAATCATATGAGGAATACTTACTTTGGTAAGTCAAAGAACTCTGGCATGTATACATACAATTGTCTGGTGAAAGCGGACGCACTACATTCTAATGGACATTTATTCCTAATAAATGACTGAAAGAGATGGATAGTAAAACGAATGTAGTATGACAATGGGATTATACCTGTAACGAGTACAGAGACTATATTTCTTTCTTAAAAGGAAGAAATGAAGAGTGCCACTCTCAGACTGAAGAAAATTTATAAAACAATTTCTCTTCATATTTCCTGTACTGGTTACTTCTATCTGCACTATGTACTACGTACACCAGCACTAGTGATATCTGTAAAATTCCACACCTTGGATTTTGAACAGAGCTAGTGTCACCATGGTAACACTTAATCAAGAGAGGTCACACCTAAGAAGGGTGACCGCTTCTCCCTTTAATTGACAGTCCAAATCAATTAGCTGTTCATCGTAGAATTAGACGGCAGGTTAAGTATTCTACCCGACATCACCACATAATGCTTCAGATCATGGAATTGATTAGCGCAGTGTTTGTAGAACACTCTTGATGATTCTCACCCAGTATATGTGTGAGGACATGTGAGGTCGCAAGCTATTAAATGTTTACCACAGTAATTAGGGGGCAGGTTTTAATACACAACCTGCCGCCACAACGAAGTGTTTCATTTCATGCACTTGTTTTGCATAGTGTTTGTAAAACACTCTGGATGATTTCCATCCAGTTTATGAATGAAGACGCTCAAAGTCCATATACTGAAAGAAGTTCAGTGATGATGCAATCTTTCTCGGATCATGACCTACGGGAGTACTGTCCGGATCCGCTCTACGAATAAAGTAGGTGAGCTTCTACCTTAGTTGATTCAGGGATAAATTTGATAAAAAAGTTTTTCCTTTAAAGAGCTTTCCTCCCTTAAAGTCTGAAGTTCTACGAAGATAGACCTTTAGACACTCCACAGGACATAGAGAGACATCTTCCTTCAGAGGACAGATTCTCTTAGTAGGTAGCTTGTTTTTAGCGAGAAAGGGTGGATCAGGAAAGAGATTCTGTTCTCCTATTTCACTGAACTGAATGTGACCCTCATCTCTGGATAGGGCCACTATTTCATTAACTCTAGCCCCAGAGGCTATAGCAAATAGAGAAATTACCTTTTGGGCTAGATCCTTAAGAGAACAATCTTCATTGTTCACAGATGAGGCATAATGTAGGACTTTGTCCATAGACCGAGAGATGGACTATGGTGGTACTACGGGCGTAAGCCTAGCGCATGCCTTCGGAATCTTAATAAAAATTTCATTCGCCAGATCCACTTGAAAGGCATACAGGAGAGGCCTAGTCAAGGCTGACTTGCACGTATTTATCGTATTGGCCGCCAGACCTTGGCTATGAAGGTGGACAAAGAAGGACAGACAGAAGTTCATTGAAATTTCTTTCGGTCCTTTTGCTTTCACAAACGCAACCCAATTTTTCCAGGAAGACTCATATTGTCTTCTAGTTAACTTAGCCTTGTATTCTTCTAAGAATTCTATATTGCCTTTTGAGATCCCAAATCTTTTTCTAACAGCTAGAGTAAGAAAATCATGAAATGAAGGGTTTTGGTTCTCTGTGATAAAACAAAGGCAGTTAATTTCTTAACCTTCAGAAATAAACCTAGGATCAGAGCTAGGACCAGCCTCATCTTCAACTTCTTCATATCGTCTATCAGTCCCACTAGAGGATCCTTGTATGGGGCTACATATCGAGGTAGTTTCTTGAAAACCCTCGTGACGAAGAGGTCGAATTGCAGTTCCGGGACTTGTTCCCAGCTGGGAGGGAATAGCTCTGCGTCCATGGACCATTCAGACTCTATCGGCTTGGACCGAAATAGAGCATCAACTGTCACCTTGTGGATCAGTTGTTAATGAACTGCTGGCAGGTGCTATCCCTTTAAGAAAGAGATGGGTAACTTCACCTAGACTGTATGAGACGTTCAATTTTGACTTCTTATTATCGCTTTGGTGTCCCAGATCAGTCGTAGGTAGTCTGATCTGTGTGGAGGGGCCTTCCCCTCTCATGATAGGACCAGCAGAGTCTTGGGACTTCTGTGCTTCAATTTTTGTTAGAGAAGCGATTAAAGAGGTGCCAATATCAGTCTTTTTTTAACTCTTCAAGCATTTGATGCGTATTTTCTCCAGGCTCTTAACGCATCTTTCCGCTGTGCTCGTTGCACTAGGTCTGTCACTATTGCGAACTGGGGAAAGTTTAGCGCTTGTCCCTGTTGGCGTCTTGGAAATCTGACTGATTACCCGAGTCTCTTGACAGACCTCGCGAGCTCCTTTTATATTCCCAAGGGAAAGAAGAGTTGATGTGATTTTGGGCTTCAATGGTTTTTCAGCCATTGAAACCCGTGAGCTGGAGAAAGTCGAGACTTCTAGAATCTTATCTTGCATCAGTGAAGTTCCGGGAACTGGGTCGTTTCCTTGAATGCACATTGGCCAGCCTCTCGTTCAAGTATATAAATGCCTGAACCATTTCTAGACTTGACTTTGACGTGACTAAGTTTGCCAATCCTATGAAGATACTTAGGACTGTGACACCGACACATATCTTTCCTAGAATTAATGTTACTATCTGTAACTTGAATTCTAGATAGGAGGAAGGGGTGGTTGACTGGAAGGTTCCGCAGGACACCTTTCAGGTCTGACAAGACTACAAACTCCCCTATTTGGGACAAGGTCCATATGTTCGGAAGGATTAACATTCAAAACTTGCTGTTTTCTATGAACTTGTTGAGTGGCGATAAGTTCAGAATGACTCAGAGATTTTTTGAGTCCTTCTTGTGAACACAAAACCGCCTTCCCTGGAACTCGATGGGCTATAGTTTTCTTATCACCTGTATGCTCTATAGCTCTCAGGTATACTCCTCCAGGAGGATTTTGAATTGTAGGAGAAGGTAAGGAAATGATGGTGGGGACATTTTTGTTTCCCATCAACGGCTTATCTTGAATAGGCTTTGGACCGAAAGATCGAAGGTCCTGCAATCCTGAAGGAATGTTCCTCCTAGCAGAATCGTCTTCATGCTTCGAATAGTCAGTAGGTTTAGACTTTTGACCATCAGCCTGTGGCATTGTGGTCACTGGAATAGTGGGATGTTGTTGAGCAGCCCGGATATTTCCAGCATTTTCGGTCATCTTTTTAGGTTGGGGACCCACAACCATGGAAGATTTTCTCTTTGAAAGGATGCCCCATTTTTGGAGAAGACTTATGTTCTCCATGGTGGCGTTCTTAATTACTTCCTTAATTACCTCGTGTGGGAAGAGGTCTTTATCCCAGATGTTGGAAGATATTAGCTTCCTTGTTTCATGTTTCACTGTTGCATCAGCGAACACAAACTCTCTACATGCTCTCTTAGCCTTCATAAAGGCGAAAAGGTCCTTCACTAAGGTAGCCATATGCATTTTGGCTATGACCATGAGCATGTCTGGGGTATTTTCGTAGGTTGAACACAACTCTATGTAGTTTGGTAAAGAAACGGATATTGCAAGTCTCTCCTTTGTCTCTTGTTCATTATGCAAGAGCAACTCAGATAATTTAGGGAGACATACATTAAATTGTCGACTTGCGACATCCGCGTCTAATTTTCCTACTGAAAAATCAAATGGACTTCTTTCCAATCCTTTTCCTATCCGGGAAAAGCTGGTGAGAGAGGCTTGCACTCTTCAAGTGTGGGACATGGCTTACCTGCCTCCACCGCTTTGGCAACAGATATAAATGCCTTCCCCGTAAGAATGAGAGTGAAGAAGGAGCAAGAAAGGAAGGATGTCTGTTATTCAGTGAGAATACCTTCGACTCTAAATAACCCGCCTTTTCAGACTACCTGAGAGGATAGTCTGTGCCTTATCATGGTCGAGAATCATGACCTCCTTTGGTTCCGTTCCTTTCCTTGGCTTTGGTACGTACTTCAGTCGAACCCAAAAATTAGGGAAAGCATCAAAGCTTGGTCAAAATTTAATTTTGTCCAAAGGAACAGCACCTATTTTCTCTGAGATGTAGAGTGTTATGTATTATTGTAATAATGTACTATATTAGATCAAGTGTTGCAGGTATTGCACAACATTGCATCATATTGCTTGAATAAAACATGTTGTGCTTTGTACATAAGTGTAATGATTTGTTTTGGTATTAGGATTCAAACATTTGTTGATTACTTCAAAGATAGGATGTGATTCTTTATAGTTTTGTACTGGAGTGGGATTTAAGTCTTTTCAGAGCGATGCTCTTTTGTTTAGAAATGTTTTGGTTTTGTCAGATTGTGTATGACGTTCCACACAAACTTGGGAGTCAGCTGTCATAGAACAATGTAGTCATAAGTTGCATTAAACGTGTATTTTAAGAATACCAACGTATTATTAAATCCCATACAGAAAAATTGACGACAAGAGATGGGATCAGCTGAGATATAATTACTAATAATTGTTCATCTATGTTCCAGGTAATTATTATGGTTAAAAGAACTTCCTACCAAAGTGCAACACTACATAGAGATTGCCATTTAAAATCGACTTCTGATCCGCAAACCTCCAGGGATTTGTTTTGGAGCATGTTGGTAGGTCTTGATCCATTGGTCGTTTGACTGACCCCTGGGAAGCGACAAGAGAAGCTTTGCGAGGCTCTATCTTGCGTTTTTCTTCCTGCTTTTCGTTTTGTTTACGAAAGCCCTCTATCTGATTCTTAAGTTGCATACATAATTGTACCATTTTATCCAATAGAGGAGTAAAAGACGAAGATGTCGACATTGATGGCTCTATAGCCGGCATAGGCGGAGGGAATTCCGACACAACATTTTTCTCTTCTACCTTGGGGCACTTCTTGCCCTCAATCCCAAAGGTTTTCTGGCCGTCAGGGGATGTAGTTGGCTCCTGAGGCACTACTATTTCCTTGCTTGCTTTGCGAAATAGGAGCTTACGCATCCTATCATTAGGTAAGAAGGGTCCCGGAGAGATTTTTTGGGAGCCTCTCACCCAGTTGCGTAATTTGTATTGAGCTGTATCCCTAGTCTCCGTACAATTGGGATTTTCAAAACCTACAAACATTAATGTCCGACATATATTGCAAATCTGTGGGTTCCAATAATGTAGGGATCCGGAAATAATATTGCAGGGGCATGAAACCTGCGAATATTATGACCGTAAAAATACTAACTCTTGGCCTTGCACAGGACTGCAGCACAAGGTATCTGGTGTTCTTCCTGTAAAGAAAGGAAAACCAAATGAGTATACAAAGGATTATTTCCCTGATAATCAACATGCAAAGGTCATTCACAACAGAATAGCTTAGGGTAGTAAGCTATAAAGGGATAGTAGGAAATACATACTTGTGTACTCCTGCAAGCAAATGCTGTTACCTCCCCTCAGTATTAACTACATGGCAGTTCCTCTATTGGGTAACTCCCAGTAGAAGGGTTCTTACCCCTAGGGGTAGAGAAGTACCAATTCACTGTCCCAAAATAATTTTAATACCGTGGGGTCAGGATGACTAATTCTCAATCAGAATATTGAAGAAAACTATTCATTAAATAAATGAGTGTTACCAGCGGAATGCTCGCACAAGGGTACCCAAGGTATGTTAGAAATGACTACTGTATAATGGCACTCAGTTTTCTATTTGCAGTAAGTCTATACTGCAAATTACTGGCTACTGTACATCATGAAGCCAGTTGGACTGGGGAAATTAAAGACATATTTGTATATCCCACTCAGCCTATTGGCTGTAGCCTTCCTTACAATATTAAAATATAGAGTTTCCTAATCAGGGAGACTCAAGGATAACGGCTCTACCCTTTAAGGGTTAGGAGTGTATCACTTCTGCCTTGAAGTTATTTAAGAGAATCCAGACATTAATGTAAAAAAATATATATGGCTTATTTGAATATGAAAAACACATCTAAATGTGCAAAATTTATCATTAATCGAATGCCAAGGAACAAACTACCAATTAGGTACGATGGTGAAGATGGGTTGATTTCAATTCTAAGTAAAAAACACCTGAATTCGACATGTATAAGTACGGAAGAATTGTCATTGACTTTTATCTTTCTTCGTGGCCGAGTGGTTTAGTCACTGTCTGTACAAGCTTGCCGACCAGGGTTCGATTCCAGGCCGGACACAAGCTCTTGTCTTTGCGTGATTTCGCCTGGGGCTCTGATCCTGAGGTCGTTAAGAGAATCCAGACATTAATGTATCAAAAATAAATATGGCTTATTTGAATATGAAAAACACGTCTAAAAGTGCAAAATTTATCATTAATCGAAAGCCAAGTAACAAACTACCAATTAGCTACGATGGTAAATATGGGTTGATTTCAATTCTAGGTACAAAACACCTGAATTCGACAGGTATAAGTACGGAAGAATTGTCATTGACTTTTATCTTTCTTCGTGGCCAAGTGGTTTAGTCACTGTCTGTACAAGCTTTCCGACCAGGGTTCGATTCCCGGCCGGACACAAGCTCTTGTCTTTGTGTGATTTCGCCTGGGGCTCTGATCCTGAGGTCGTTAAGAGAATCCAGACATTAATGTATGAAAAATATATATGGCTTATTTGAATATGAAAAACACGTCTAAATGTGCAAAATTTATCATTCATCAAATGCCAAGTAACAAACTACCAATTAGCTACGATGGTGAAGATGGGTTGATTTTAATTCTAAGTACAAAACACCTGAATTCGACAGGTATAAGTACGGAAGAATTGTCATTGACTTTTATCTTTCTTCGTGGCCAAGTGGTTTAGTCACTGTCTGTACATGCTTGCCGACCAGGGTTCGATTCCCGGCCGGACACAAGCTCTTGTCTTTGTGTGATTTCGCCTGGGGCTCTGATCCCGAGGTCGTTAAGAGAATCCAGACATTAATGTATCAAAAATATATATGGCTCATTTGAATATGAAAAACACGTCTAAATGTGCAAAATTTATCATTAATCGAATGCCAAGAAACAAACTACCAATTAGCTACGAGGTTGAAGATGGGTTGATTTCAATTCCAAGTACAAAACACCTGAATTCGACAGGTATAAGTACTGAGGAATTGTCATTTACTTTTATCTTTCTTCGTGGCCAAGTAGTTTAGTCACTGTCTGTACAAGCTTGCCGACCAGGGTTCGATTCCCGGCCGAACACAAGCTCTTGTCTTTGTGGGATTTAGCCTGGGGCTCTGATCCCGAGGTCGTTAAGAGAATCCAGACATTAATGTATGAAAAATATATATGGCTTTTTTGAATATGAAAAACACGTCTAAACGTGCAAAATTTATCATTAATCGAATGCCAAGTAACAAACTACCAATTACCTACGATGGTGAAGATGGGTGGATTTCAATTCTAAGTACAAAACACCTGAATTCGACATGTATAAGTGCGGAAGAATTGTCATTGACTTTTATCTTTCTTCGTGGCCAAGTGGTTTAGTCACTGTCTGTACAAGTTTGCCGACCAGGATTCGATTCCCATCCGGATACAAGCTCTTGTCTTTGTGTGATTTCGCCTTGGGCTCTGACCCCGAGGTCGTTAAGAGAATCCAGACATTAATGTATCAAAAATATATATGGCTTATTTGAATATGAAAAACACGTCTAAATGTGCAAAATTTATCATTAATCGAATGCCAAGTAACAAACTACCAATTAGCTACGATGGTGAAGATGGGTTGATTTCAATTCTAAGTACAAAACACCTGAATTCGACAGGTATAAGTGCGGAAGAATTGTCATTGACTTTTATCTCTCTTCATGGCCAAGAGGTTTAGTCACTGTCTGTACAAGCTTGCCAACCATGGTTCTATTCCCGGACGGACACAAGCTCTTGTCTTTGTGTGATTTCGCCTGGCTTATTGAGAAAGTCTTACAAGATTTTCGGTGATCAATCTATTCTGAAGAAGTGTTTTAATTCGTTCATTCTTCCTTGTTTTGAGTATTGTTCTCCTGTCTAGTGTTCAGCTGCTGATTCTCATCTTAATTTGTTGGACAGAAACTTACGGTCTATTGAATTTCTTATTCCTGATCTAGATACTAATTTTTGGCACCGTCGTTCAATTAGTTAATCATGCATGTTGCATAAGATTTTTCATAACTCTGACCATCCTTTACATTCAGATCTCCCTGGACAATTCTATCCTGTTCGTAATACTAAGGAGGCAGTTAATTCCAATAGCCAGGCCTCTTCCATCATGGGGCACAATACTACACAGTATTCTAGAAGTTTCATACCAGCTGTTACCAAGTTGTGGAATGATCTTCCCTATAAGGTAGTTGAATCAGTAGAACTTCAAAAGTTCATAGTTGGAGAAAATATTTTTATGTTGACTAGGCTGACATGAGTCTTTTTATTGTTTATATATGAAATGTCTGTTTTTGACGTTGTTAATAGTTTAAAAAAATCATATGTTTTGACGCTGTTACTGTTTTTAGAATGATATATAGTTAATTTTTTCTCATCATTTATTTATTTCTTTATTTCCTTTCCTCACTGGGCTATTTTTCCCCGTTGGAGCCCTTGGGCTTCTATCATCTTGGTTTTCCAATTAGGGTTGTAGCTTGTCTAATAATGATAATAATAATAATAATAATAATAATAATAATAATAATTATAGACGGTTTATAAACCTTCTTACATCTATTTTGAATGAATTTGCATAAATTTATGAGATATTCTTTTGACAACAGTTTACTCTTCATTATAATGTATTATCTACTCCTAATTTGATCAAGACTTTGGGAATTTAATTTTTATCTATAATCATATACATCAAGATCCTGTTATACCCCATTATATCTCATCATTATATCTTATCATTATTTGCATATATAAGTGTCTCAATTGAATTCCTCGATATTGATACTGTGAACTTCTATGTTCTATGTAATCTATTGTAATACCTCTATCATATGAGAAAGTTTATAGATATATGGAACATTCTCTTTCTAATGGATTAATTTGCAATAAGTATGATCACTGTTACGACCGTATTTACTGCCGTAATTTCAAGGGTTCTTGTCTCTACTCAGAATTTGCGGTCAGTAAAAATGTAACACAGCAACTTGGGAACAAAAGAACAAACACCTTAACAAAAGTTAAAATATTTATTTACACACAAAAAATAAGTGATGGTTGGTAACGATAATAACGAAAATAAATGAATATACAAATCAAAGGAAAACTAACCTTAAGATCTTTAAAAGATCATCTACAACTAAATTAATCCCTTAGCTAAGAAATAGGAAAATTTTAAATATGACATTTCAGGCAGCTACCTTTCAAATTACTGGCCAGAAAAATCTAACCTAACCAACTGAGATAGGTAGAAGGAAGAAAGAGAAAATAAATGAGAAACTTATTATTATTCCTACCTAACACAGACAAACTTACTTAAATGTTAAACATAACTTAATAAACAGTAAATTACAAAAACAAAATAATCTTACAATTTTACACAAAGAGAATCATCACAAAAAGCTCAGTAGATTGTCCCATCAGGCCATACAAGGTCCAGAAGACCGTACTGCAAACAAAGGCGTGCGCATCTACAGGTACTCGGCGATCCACGATCGTCGTAAATAACAATAAAAATATCTCATACCTGTAGTATGCCACCCTACTTATCACCACGAGTTCCAAGAACTCACTGACGCTGATGAACAGGTCAACTTGATCAAGCTGAAATGCGTGAAGGTAATCCATAATACTACAGGAACACTAAGGGTGGTAGCCTCCGAGAATCCAGGACGTCAACGGATTTTGCACGCCGCAAACCACACTGTTCTCACTAGATACGGGCCATCTCGATCGAAAATCCTCCGACGAACGAGGGAAGGGACGTGGCTGATGAATGCCACGGGTGACAAACACCAGCGACCACTCACAAAGTATATATATATATATATATATATATATATATATATATATATATATATATATATATATATATATATATATATATATATATATATATATATATATATATATATATAAAACGGATTTTGAGCGAAGCAAAAAATATATTTTTGGGTGAGATAGCCATGTCATCCTGATGGAAGTTCCTTAAAGTAGCTTCCTAAAGGATATATGTACTAGAGAGATATTCCCAGAGAATTTTACCTTTAGGTATTCAGAGTTCTAACTCCTGCCGCAAATATCCTTAAATTTTCTCTCAAGGATATCGCATAATATCAGAGGACGAATTCTTGACACGCCACATAGCAATCTGCACCCCTAATAGCGTTTACACTTCGAGGAGGTGTGGCAAAATAAAAGGAGCCGTTTCAAGGCTAACCCGTTCTCGTACTATTATTGAGTATGATAACAGCGCCATTCCACGATGGTGGACATTCTTTGTAGCATTGAGCATGGTGTTACAGATACAGTACTATGGGAGGGATACTGTGAAGATCTTTTCTTTTTAGAAGAGATGGGTGGGTCTATCAGGACGACATGGCTATCTCACCCAAAAATAGATTTTTCGATTCGCTCAAAATCCGTTTTTTGGGCTCAAGCCATGTCGTCCTGATGTAAGCATACCAGAGCATTAGTGTATCTGTGGATTTTCATCAGTGCCTTAACCTTATAGCAACCTTTTCTATGGTCAGAGGGACCAATTGAGACAAGTGACGTCACCGTTAATCGTCATCATCACTAATCATGAAAAATTTTAGTGCTTCCTGCGTCCTACAGGGATTGTCATCTAGACAGTTGAAAAGAGGTCTCGAGGTTAACATATATTGTATGACCAAACAGAAGTATACACTGGATATACAAATAGTCTCATAGTTGTATATTTGCTGAATTAACATCAGTGACTCTTATATCTATTATTTTTTAGCATAAAATCATATGAGGAATACTTACTTTGGTAAGTCAAAGAACTCTGGCATGTATACATACAATTGTCTGGTGAAAGCGGACGCACTACAATCTAATAGACATTTATTCCTAATAAATGACTAAAAGAGATGGATAGTAAAACGAATGTAGTATGACAATGGGATTATACCTGTAACGAGTACAGAGACTATATTTCTTTCTTAAAAGGAAGAAATGAAGAGTGCCACTCTCAGACTGAAGAAAATTTATAAAACAATTTCTCTTCATAATTCCTGTACTGGTTACTTCTATCTGCACTATGTACTACGTACACCAGCACTAGTGATATCTGTAAAATTCCACACCTTGGATTTTGAACAGAGCTAGTGTCACCATGGTAACACTTAATCAAGAGAGGTCACACCTAAGAAGGGTGACCGCTTCTCCCTTTAATTGACAGTCCCAATCAATTAGCTGTTCATCGTAGAATTAGACGGCAGGTTAAGTATTCTACCCGACATCACCACATAATGCTTCAGATCATGGAATTGATTAGCGTAGTGTTTGTAGAACACTCTGGATGATTCTCACCCAGTATATGTGTGAGGACATGTGAGGTCGCAAGCTATTAAATGTTTACCACAGTAATTAGGGGGCAGGTTTTAATACACTACCTGCCACCACAACGAAGTGTTTCATTTCATGCACTTGTTTTGCATAGTGTTTGTAAAACACTCTGGATGATTTCCATCCAGTTTATGAATGAAGACGCTCAAAGTCCATATACTGAAAGAAGTTCAGTGATGAAGCAATCTTTCTCGGATCATGACCTACGGGAGTACTGTCCGGATCAGCACTAGGAATAAAGTAGGTGAGCTTCTACCTTAGTTGATTCAGGGATAAATTTGATAAAAAGGTTTCTCCTCTAAAGAGCTTTCCTCCCTTAAAGTCTGAAGTTCTACGAAGATAGACCTTTAGACACTCTACAGGACATAGAGAGACATCTTCCTTCAGAGGGCAGATTCTCTTAGTGGGTAGCTTGTTTTTAGCGAGAAAGGGTGGATCAGGAAAGAGATTCTGTTCTCCTATTTCCCTGAACTGAATGTGACCCTCATCTCTGGATAGGGCCACTATTTCATTAACTCTAGCCCCAGAGGCTATAGCAAATAGAGAAATTACCTTTTGGGCTAGATCCTTAAGAGAACAATCTTCATTGTTCACAGATGAGGCATAATGTAGAACCTTGTCCATAGACCGAGAGATGGACTTTGGTGGTACTACGGGCGTAAGCCTAGCGCATGCCTTCGGAATCTTATTAAAGATTTCATTCGCCAGATCCACTTGAAAGGCATACAGGAGAGGCCTAGTCAAGGCTGACTTGCACGTATTTATCGTATTGGCTGTCAGACCTTGGCTATGAAGGTGGACAAAGAAGGACAGACAGAAGTTCATTGAAATTTCTTTTGGTCCTTTTGCTTTCACAAATGTAACCCACTTTTTCCAGGGAGACTCATATTGTCTTCTAGTTGACTTAGCCTTGTATTCTTCTAAGAATTCTATATTGCCTTTTGAGATCCCAAATCTTTTTCTAACAGCTAGAGTAAGAAAATCATGAAATGAAGGGTTTTGGTTCTCTGTGATAAAACAAAGGCAGTTAATTTCTTAACCTTCAGAAATAAACCTAGGATCACAGCTAGGACCAGCCTCATCTTCAACTTCTTCATATCGTCTATCAGTCCCACTAGAGGATCCTTGTATGGGGCTACATATCGAGGTAGTTTCTTGAAGACCCTCGTGACGAAGAGGTTGAATTGCAGTTCCGGGACTTGTTCCCATCTGGGAGGGAATAGCTCTGCGTCTATGGACCATTCCAACTCTATCGGCTTGGACCGAAATAGAGCATCCACTGTCACCTTGTGGATCAGTTGTAAATGAACTGCTGGCAGGTGCTATCCCTTTAAGAAAGAGATGGGTAACTTCACCTAGACTGTATGAGAAGTTCAATTGTGACTTCTTATTATCGCTTCGGTGTCCCAGATCAGTCGTAAGTAGTCTGATCTGTGTGGAGGGGGCTTCCCCTCTCATGATAGGACCAGCAGAGTCTTGGGACTTCTGTGCTTCAATTTTTGTTAGAGAAGCGATTAAAGAGGGGCCAATATCAGTCTTTTTTTAACTCTTCAAGCATTTGATGCATATTTTCTCCAGGCTCCTAACGCATCTTTCCGCTGTGCTCGTTGCACTAGGTCTGTCACTATTGCAAACTGGGGAAAGTTTAGCGCTTGTCCCTGTTGGCGTCTTGGAAATCTGACTGATTACCCGAGTCTCTTGACAGACCTCACGAGCTCCTTTTATATTCCCAAGGGAAAGAAGAGTTGATGTGATTGTGGGCTTCAATGGTTTTTCAGCCATTGAAACCCGTGAGCTGGAGAATGTCGAGACTTCTAGAAGCTTATCTTGCATCCGTGATGTCCCGGGAACTGGGTCGTTTCCTTGAATGCACATTGGCCAGCCACTTTGGGTGCTGACCAACCCCAGCCTCTCGTTCAGGTATATAAATGCCTGAACAATTTCTAGACTTGACTTTGACGTGACTAAGTTTGCCAATCCTATGAAGATACTTAGGACTGTGACCCCGACACGTATCTTTCCTAGAATTAATGTTACTATCTGTAACTTTATTTCTAGATAGGAGGAAGGGGGTGGTTGACTGGAAGGTTCCGAAGGACACCTTTCAGGTCTGACAAGACTACAAACACCCCTATTTGGGACAAGGTCCATATGTTCGGAAGGATTAACATTCAAAACTTGCTGTTTTCTATGAACTTGTTGAGTGGCGACAAGTTCAGAATGACTCAGAGATTTTTTGAGTCCTTCTCGTGAACACAAAACAGCCTTCCCTGGAACTCGATGGGCTATAGTTTTCTTATCACCTGTAATTTCTATAGCTCAGGTATACTCCTCCAGGAGGATTTTGAATTGTAGGAGAAGGTAAGACAATGATGGTGGGGACATTTTTGTTTCCCATCAAGGGATTATCTTGAATAGGCTTTGAACCGAAGGATCGAAGGTCCTGCAATCCTGAAGGAATGTTCCTCCTAGCAGAATCGTCTTCATGCTTCGAATAGTCAGTAGGTTTAGACTTTTGACCATCTGCCTGTGGCATCGTGGTCACTGGAATAGTGGGATGTTGTTGAGCAGCCCGGATATTTCCAGCATTTTCGATCATCTTTTAGGTTGGGGACCCACAACCATGGAAGATTTTCTCTTTGAAAGGATGCCCCATTTTTGGAGAAGACTTATGTTCTCCATGGTGGCGTTCTTAATTACTTCCTTAATTACCTCGTGTGGGAAGAGGTCTTTACCCCAGATGTTGGAAGATATTAGCTTCCTTGTTTCGTGTTTCACTGTTGCAGCAGCGAACACAAACTCTCTACATGCTCTCCTAGCCTTCATAAAGGCGTAAAGGTCCTTCACTAAGGTAGCCATATGCATTTTGGCTATGACCATGAGCATGTCTGGGGGTATTTTCGTAGGTTGAACACAACTCTATGTAGTTTGGTAGAGAAAGGGATGTCGCAAGTCTCTCCTTTGTCTCTTGTTCATTATGCAAGAGCAACTCAGATAATTCAGGGAGACATACATTAAATTGTCGACTTGCGACATCCGCGTCTAATTTTCCTACTGAAAAATCAAATGGACTTCTTTCCAATCCTATTCCTCTCCGGTAAAAGCTGGTGACAGAGGCTTGCACTCTTCAAGTGTGGGACATGGCTTACCTGCCTCCACCGCTTTGGCAACAGATATAAATGCCTTCCCCGTAAGAATGAGAGTGAAGAAGGAGCAAGAAAGGAAGGATGTCTGTTATTCAGTGAGAATACCTTCGACTCTAAATAACCCGCCTTTTCAGACTACCTGAGAGGATAGTCTGTGCCTTATCATGGTCGAGAATCATGACCTCCTTTGGTTCCGTTCCTTTCCTTGACTTTGGTACGTACTTCAGTCGAACCCAAAAATTAGGGAAAGCATCAAAGCTTGGTCAAAATTCAATTTTGTCCAAAAGGAACAGCACCTATTTTCTCTGAGATGTAGAGTGTTATGTATTATTGTAATAATGTACTATATTAGTTCAAGTGTTGCAGGTATTGCGCAACATTGCATCATATTGCATGAATAAAACATGTGCTTTGTACATAAGTGTAATGATTTGTTTTGGTATTAGGATTCAACCATTTGTTGATTACTTCAAAGATGGGATGTGATTCTTTATAGTTTTGTACTGGAGTAGGATTTAAGTCTTTTCAGAGCGATGCTCTTTTGTTTAGAAATGTTTTGGTTTTGTCAGATTGTGTATGACGTTCCACACAAACTTGGGAGTCAGCTGTCATAGAACAATGTAGGCATAAGTTGCATTAAACGTGTATTTTAAGAATACCAACGTATTATTAAATCCCATACAGAAAAATTGACGACAAGAGATAGGATCAGCTGAGAAATAATTACTAACAATTGTTCATCTATGTTCCAGGTAATTATTTTGGTTAATAGAACTTCATACCAAAGTACAACACTACATAGAGATTGCCATTTAAAATCGACTTCTGATCCGCAAACCTCCAGGGATTTGTTTTGGAGCATGTTGGTAGGTCTTGATCCATTGGTCGTTTGACTGACCCCTGGGAAGCGACAAGAGAAGCTTTGCGAGGCTCTATCTTGCGTTTTTCTTCCTGCTTTTCGTTTTGTTTACGAAAGCCCTCTATCTGATTCTTAAGTTGCATACATAATTGTACCATTTTATCCAATAGAGGAGTAGAAGACGAAGATGTCGACATCGATGGCTCTATAGCCGGCATAGGCGGAGGGAATTCCGACACAACATTTTTCTCTTCTACCTTGGGGCACTTCTTGCCCTCAATACCAAAGGTTTTCTGGCCGTCAGGGGATTTAGTTGACTCCTGAGGCACTACTATTTCCTTGCTTGCTTTGCGAAATAGGAGCTTACGCATCCTATCATTAGGTAAGAAGGGTCCCAAAGAAATTTTTTGGGAGCCTCTCACCCAGTTGCGTAATTTGTATTGAGCTGTATCCCTAGTGTCCGTACACTTGGGATTTTCAAAATCTACAGACATTAATGTCCGACATATATTGCAAACCTGTGGGTTCCAATAATGTAGGGATCCGGAAATGATATTGCAGGGGCATGAAACCTGCAAGTATTATGACCGTAAAATTACTAACTCTTGGCCTTGCACAGGACTGCAGCACAAGGTATCTGGTGTTCTTCCTGTAAAGAAAGGAAAACCAAATGAGTATACAAAGGATTATTTCCCTGATAATCAACATGCAAAGGTTATTTACAACAGAATAGCTTAAAATAGTAAGCTATAAAGGGATAATAGGAAATACATACTTGTGTACTCCTGCAAGCAAATGCTTTTACCTCCCCTCAGTATTAACTACATGGGAGTTCCTCTATTGAGTAACTCCCAGTAGAAGGGTTCTTACCCCTAGGGGTAGAGAAGTACCAATTCACTGTCCCAAAATTATGTTAATACCGTGGGGTCAGGATGACTAATTCTCAATCAGAATATTGAAGAAAACTATTCATTAAATAAATGAGCGTTACCAGCGGAATGCTCGCACAAGGGTACCCAAGGTATGTTAGAAATGACTACTGTATAATGGCACTCAGTTTTCTATTTGCAGTAAGTCTATACTGCAAATTACTGGCTACTGTACATCATGAAGCCAGTTGGACTGGGGAAATTAAAGACATATTTGTATATCCCACTCAGCCTATTGGCTGTAGCCTTCCTTACAATATTAAAATATAGAGTTTCCTGATCAGGGAGACTCAAGAATAACGGCTCTACCCTTTAAGGGTTAGGAGTGTATCACTTATTTCTAATCAGGATATTGAAGAAATCATATTCATTCAATATGGGATTGGGTTCAGCAAATGCCCGTGTTGGATATCCATGATATATTGGAAATAACTACTAGTATAAAATATATAGTAGTTTTCTATCTGCAGTATATTCTATACTGTAGATATACTGGCTACTTGTATAACATATACTGTAGCTCAGCCGGCATGTTGCCGGCTTAACTAGGTCTTGCCGGCATATCTAGTATGCTAGCTAGAAAAAGAGATAGCATGGAGGAAAGGCTACTCATTTACTGTGTATGTATACATTAATAAAGGATGTAAAAGTCTCATTTTACTTTCTTTCTTCCAAAATGGTTCCAATGGAAGGGGAGAATGTACCATTCAGGCTTCCATCCAGCTATAGTACTATTGCCAGTAAGGTGATGCCAATACACTGCCGGCAGGCTAGCCTCCGGCAGTATCAGTAGAGTCAGTGTACTGCCATCTAAGTCAGCACTCATCTTTACTGGTCTGGCCGGCGGTAATCTGGCAACAGAACTTGTGAATAACAGTCCATGGGAGAACTGAAGAACCTTGGGGATAGCAAGGGACTTCCCACTCTTAGCCATCATAGCTGCCGGCAGACGGCAGTTGCCGCAGCCACCAACTGCCGACAGTCATCGGCTAATGGTAGGGACCATAGCTGCCGGCAGATGAAGTGGTTGCCGTCAGCATGCATTGCCGCCAGCCAATGTCATGGCTAAAGAGGGAGTCTGGCCGGCTCAGGCAACCTACCGGCAATGGTAATATTGCAAGATGCCAGCCAAAAGAAAGACAATGGCTCGGCCATCAAAAGTAGAATCCTAGGTGATAGGAGAGTCTCAGTTCTCCTCCCTAGAGAATGCCGACACAGTTAAGGGGATGGCAGCATTGCCGCCTCCTCTCAACACGGGAGAAACAGAGTTCCAGTGCCATGTCATCCTAGGCAAAAGAAGATCATTCTTCAGCCTAGAGGACTGCGGCGTAGGACTAGTCTTTTAATAGCAAGGAGAAGATGGTATCCTACCACTACTTCAAGTGCAGCTAGAAAGGGCTAACCTCCATTTCCGGCAGCCTAGCCGGCAGGGGAATGATGATATTCTACAACCCATTCACCCTGCCGGCAGGTCGCCGATATAAGACTAAATACTCTGAGATTCTGACTAAATCCCAAAACCTGCTGGTATACCACAACCAGCGGTTTAAGGGAAGAGGCAGGAAAAATCCTAGGTTAGTCATGTCTGAATAAAATTCAAGGCACGGCTATTAGGGTTGTAGCCTGAAGCTACACTCATAGGGAAAGAGATTACCCTTGAATCTCTGAAGAGACGTGTAATGTTTCGTATAGTTATAGGAGGTATCAATCTCCGCTGAATTGAAAAACAATACAAGAGGGTAACCAGGGGATGTCTGAACGTATAGTAAAACACCTAGGTTAGGTTACCTACGCTAGACGAGATCTTGGTTACCTAAATCACCGAAACTCTTACTATACGATCGACAGAAAAAGGAAAATTATTCACATTATCAAATCTTTACGAGAAATATTGCCTAAATAGCTAAATAATTGAAATAAATAAATAAAGCTATTTAAACTGGAAGTCATTCTGCTATCTAAATAACTCATGCCTAACGAACCACAGCACCCATGGCGCCTCCAGTAACTGGCCTAGCTCTTAAGCACAATAAATTACTCTAATTTCATTGTGAAACAGGAGCTAAAATATACTCATAATAAAGACCCGATACTCAACTTTCCTGAAGTGGAAGAAGATGAAGGAAGCATAAATATAATCCTTTAAAAAGATCGAAAAGTTAGATCAGCAGAGAATACCACCGAGCGAAATCGCTGCAAAACAAGGAATGTCTGCCATCGTGGGAATGGCGCTGTTATCATACTCAGTAGTAGTACGAGAACGGGGTAGCTTTGATACGGCTCTCTTTTATTTTGCTACACCTCCTCGAAGCGTAAACGCTATTAGGGATGCATATTGCTATGTGGCGTGTCAAGAATACGTCTTCTGATATTATGCGATAACCTTGAGAAAAAATTTAAGGATATTCGCGCCAGGAGTTAAAATTCTGGATACCTAAAGGTAAAATTCTCTGGGAATATCACTGTAGTACAATGGTATTCACTAATTTTTTCAAGAGAGTCAAAAGAATAGGATATACTCAAATTTTGAGCCACATAAGCCACAATAATATGCTGATATATATATATATATATATATATATATATATATATATATATATATATATATATATATATATATATATATATATATATATATATATATATATATATATATATATATATATATATATATATATATATATATATATATATATATATATATATATATATATATATATATATATATATATATATATATATATATATATATATATATATATATATATATATATATATATATATATATATATATATATATATATATATTGTAACATATTTCTAGCTTTTGACTAATAATTGTTACATATTGCTCTCATATTTTCAAAATTAAAAGTTGCTTTTCTTAAGTGTGCACCAGCCTACCATCTGTGGGCTGGTAAAGAGGGTATTTAGGTTTAGTTGTTAATTCCAGCCCCTTTTCAGTTTTCCATGTTATGTTAATGGTGAGTTGGACTTCCACGTGACTGGAATGGGAGTCATGGTGGAGGGGAAATAATTTTGATTAGGGAGGAGTCCACATATTGTGCTATGAAACGCTGGTGCTCATCAGCGGTCTGACAACCATAATCCAGGATAAATACTACAGCAGCAGCAAGCAGTTGGTGCTAACCTGGACTACCATAGTTCGCTAGCGTTTGGCCCAGGAAGGCCTGAAACACAGGTATGGTTTGGTGCTACCGCATATCCCTTAGTGAAGAGGGTTGTGTTGTGCTGAGAGTTATGTGCCCCTTGGTTTAGAAGGACGGTTTTGTGCTGGTGAGGGACTCCAAGGATCGGCAATAGATCGATAGCGTTCTGGACCCTGTGAGGTCTCGTGACAGGTACTTTTAAGGCTTGTCAGAGTATTCCTTGTGCCATATTACGTACCAAGTTGACTCTAAAACTATTACTTCATGAGTACCATCGGAGGGCAAAATTTCGTTAATGTGTGCTTATATATATATATATATATATATATATATATATATATATATATATATATATATATATATATATATATATATATATATATATATATATATATATATATATATGTGTGTGTGTGTGTGTGTGTGTGTGTGTGTGTGTATTTCTCAGTCACGAAAGGGGTTTTGGTAGGCAGGGAATATATGTATTTAACTAGGCTGTAAACTCTCTTGTTTCTTTCTCTATATTGACAGTTTATTTTAAGATGATGAAAGTGGGGGATAGTATATGAATCTTTCGTGCCTCTATACTCTCACTGGTACCCTTCTCTCTTCCAAATGTTTTCAGTGTGATATGATTTCCGTCTGTGACCTGAAAGTTCTCTTTATTATTTATATAACTAAGTAAATGAAATTAGTGTGTTTTCCAATTAGTTTTCTATTTTGTTTACATGAGCAGCTTTGATGAGTGTTTGTTTAAAAATATATATATATTGTATAATAAATTATCATTGACGTCTCCAAGGTTCTTATTACCCTCTTTTTTTTACGATTGTTCTTTATTATTTTCTTGTTTGCCAATCTGATGTTTTGATGTACTTAGGTGATCTCGTAAAATTAAAGCCGTAAGGCAGTTTACTTGCGGCCACCTTAAGTTAAGCAACAAGGCCTAATTGGGATTTGAAGGTCGGCCCGCCGGTAACAATATATATATATATATATATATATATATATATATATATATATATATATATATATATATATATATATATATATATATTTATATATATATGTATGTGTGTGTATGTATATGTGTGGACGTGTGAACTAAATTACATTTTTGTCTGGGATTCCTAAGACATGTATATATATATATATATATATATATATATATATATATATATATATATATATATATATATATATATATATATATATATATATATATATATATATATATATATATATATATATATATATATATATATAGACCAAACTAGTAACCCTGCCTTATTAACAAAGTATATTGAAATTCTTAGAATTACTAATATAGATTTTAAAAAACAAATATGGTATCTTCATTTAATGCTGTAATGACCCGAAATGAGCAGTGTTCCTTTTCTTTGTGGAAGATGTACTATTCTAAATGATATATCAAAATGTACACAAGTGACTCTCTCTGTTTTCTCAACACAATATTCAAAGTATAAAATTCAGATTCAAAAGTATATGTGCTCCCAAATGGATGTCAGGGCATCATTTGTATACATCCCGAAGATCTCAGATTACACAGAAACACGATCAGGGCAAAGTTCAGCAAGTTTAGAACTCAAGGTTGAAACAAGCACATTAAATGGGGTGCCAGTCAAAATGAAGAATTCCTTGTATTTCATTGCACACATAGGTATTGACTGAAACTCCTTCACCAAATCTTGCAATGCATTCTCGTAAGTGACATAGTTGAAACTTTGCAACAGTTTTAGATTGCATAGTTTGGCTCTTCTAATGTTTGGAAAATGCGCAAATTGTATGTCTGGTATGATAAGTGATGTAAACTTGTTTTGAATTGCTACGACCATACATAGCATTGCAGCTGCATGTTTACTGCGGCCCTATAACTTCAGATATAGAGCATTAAGGTGGCAGGTGAGATCAGTTAGGTTTGCAAGTTTCATTATTCACTCAGTGTTTGCCAGTTCAGATTCAACTCATCCTTTGCTTGCAGGTAACTCGCGAATTTGAGGCAGGAGACTGAAGAATCGTTCAAGCATTCTTCCTCGATATAACCATGTCAGTTCATTGTGTATTACTGAATATCCATATTCTGTGTCATATTCAGCCAGTAGTTCACGAAAATGACGATGATTCAATAAATGTGGCATAATTTTGGAATTTCATCTCTTTTTTCTTCATTAATCCAATAAAATCATTCTCTTTGCAAATCATGTTAGACCATTTAAGCTTGTCAGAAAAAACAATA